>NC_045742.1:1047618-1074014 GCF_008692095.1 Etheostoma spectabile
TGTGTGTGTGTGTGTCTGTGTCTGTGTGTCTGTGTGTGTCTGTCTGTCTGCTTGGAAGGCTCTACCCTGCAGTGCTATCAGCCCTCTTTCTCATCTTAGCCCAGACAACAAAGTCCACAGTCTTGCAGGCTTTGACACAAGACCATTGGTTTGCATCCCACCGTCATATGAAACAACTCATTTTAATATAAACTTTGGGCACGCAGCTTGCAGAGCTCACGGTGCTCGTCCTCTACTATTCAGTGGCCATGGATTCTTAATGCTGTTTATTTCCAGTTAACTGTGAGGATTAACTAGTGACTCTGACAATCGATGCCTATCATCACAGATTTTGTAGTTTCTTTCCCCCTCGCTCCAGGCCCGTGGGCCGGCCGGAACAGCAGTATAGACACGGGCAGCATTGAGGTCGGGAGGCGGGTGACCCAGGAAGTTCCTCCAGGAGTGTTTTGGAGGTCCCTGCTCCACCTCGGCCAACCCCAGTTCCTCAAGTTCAACATCTCCCTCGGCAAGGACGCCCTGTTCGGCGTGTACATCCGCAAGGGCCTGCCTCCTTCCCACGCACAGGTAAAATCTGGCACCAAGTGCAAGCAACACCTTAGGGGTAGTAGGCTTATCACTGAATTATAATTGTATTCACGGTAAACACATTATCTTCATATTGATCAGCTAAAATGGAGAAATGCATGAAGAAAAACTTGCTTATGTCATGGGACATCTTACAATTAATTTATGATTCATTATAATAGTTGTTTGAAAAAACTAATTTAGTCTAAGATTTACACTTAATTAGATTTCCCGGTAATGTAACTTTTACTGCCTCTTATTAATTAGAGACTACTCAATTAACAGCAGATTTGATTTGTAGAATGGGATAATTGCATCCAGATAAGTCTTTCACTGCCCGACTTGACTTGACGTTCTAAATTTCAAATGAGATGTCACATCTCAAGGGGTTATTCCTAATAAAGAATTTCCAACATTCTGCAGCGGTAAAACACAACAACGCTTCCTGCAGTGTTTCCAGCCCTCAAAGATCTCTCTGTTGCATTCTTGATGCTTCCTTGGCAATTTCCAGCCACTCTTACTTCCCTCAACTTCAAATCTTCCTGCATGTATACAACTCTTGGTCATTTTTCAAAGTCTAAAAAATGCCACCGCAGCACTTCATAGTTGAATCATAGATTTTACCCCCCTCTTTCTCTCTCCTGCAGTATGACTATATGGAGCGCCTGGACGGGAAGGAGAAGTGGAGCGTGGTCGAGTCTCCACGGGAGAGGAGGAGCATCCAAACTGTGGTCCTCAATGAGGCGGTGTTTGTCCAGTACCTGGACGCCGGTGCCTGGCACCTGGCCTTCTACAACGACGGTCGGGAGAGAGAGGCGGTGTCCTTCAGCACGAACGTCATGGGTGAGACACAGTCAGCAGTCGTAGTTATGGGGGGAGGAAGGGAAAGAGGTGAAGGAGGGAGACGCAGGTTGGGAGGCAGAATGAGATTAAGCACCAACATTTAGGAGATGGAAAGAGTCTGGAGACGAAGCTATTCGTTACCTGTGACACTGATTTAAAAGAGCACTCCTGCAGTATAACGTTGTCAGACTCATGATGTACAGTTGTTTTTTAAAAATAAAAATCAATGCAGCAGAGACAAAATTGTCTTTGTTATTCCACAGATTATTCTTTGTTCTCCAAACCGGGTCCCTAGATTACCCACAATGCAACTCCACTGCTGACAGTTTTGTCATAGATTCAGTTGCGTTTTGCTAGTGGTGATTAATTTAGCCTCGAGCCGCTATCCTCAAGCAGTGGTGAGGAGCGGACTACAGAGGTTAGTCAACTCACTTCTTTCTAACTCCACACCCCAAGATTAGTTGTTTTTTTTTTAATTTTAATTTGTGTTCTTCAGCCCCAATGACATCACTTGAGGCAATTTATCTGACTTTTTTTTTCACACACGCAGTGGTACGATCAAAAAACTGTAAATATCACAGGTGTAAAATTGGTGGAGTTTCCCTTTAAGAGGAACATAGCATTTTAGTCAGAGTTTTTTTTAATCTATATTTGTCAAATACTTTTCAAATTCACAGGATGCAAAAAGCACTCACCAGCAGCATGTGCACAGTGTTGCCACTAGCAACACAACTCTAGCAGCTTTGTCAAGTAGGCAGGACCACCTAGTGAGTATAAAGATTTGTGTTTGCCAAAACATAGCATAAATTGACAGTATGCATTCAAAAACAAAACACAACTTATTATACCAGGATCACGTCTGTCGTGTTTGTGCTTAAAAACATTCCACTGCAACCCTGCATATCGGATGTTTTTAGGACCTGAAACTGCGCCCCAAATCATTCCAACTGTGTTGGAGACATGAGTGTGAGAACAAGGGGGATGGATAGAAAGAGTCAAGCAGAGTGAAAGAATCCTTCACTGTCAATATCTGGCGGTAGTGCTTTCAGCAGTAAGAGTAGTGGAGAGAAGGAGAGAGAGAGGGAGAGGCGATGAGGGCAGAATTAGAGTGAGTAGTGAGAGAGGGAGCTGGAGGAGAGACATAATGGTGGGGGCAAAACCAGAATGGAGTGAAGTGGAGTGAAGGATGGGAGAAGGAGGAGCTGAAGAGGGGAGTGAAAGAGAAGGTGGCATTAGGGTAAGAGGGAGGCATGGGGGCTTAGGGGAAAATGGCTATGGACAGAAAAGTGTTTGAGCGGAAGGCAGCGTGGATAGGCTGAGTCATGCTTTGTGAAAGGAGAGTGGAAGCTAGAAAAAGCATGAAAGAAGGAGGAAGGGACAAATTAAAGTCCAAAAAGCCTCCTTATCATTAGCATCGACCCGATTTCTTCCCACCCGACTGCTCTCTTCTTGTAAGTGGGTTAAGAGGCACTAAAAGGTGGATGGAGCACTGGGGTCATGTATGCACACAGCCAGAAACACACACATGGAGTCGGGCTAAAATCTGCCTAGTTGCTCCAAACAAGCACACCTGGATGAAGTATTAATGGCCTCAAACAAGGAGGGAAGGAGCAGAATATAGGGTAGAGGAAGGTTTGCTGGGACTGTTGGTGTAAGGCACGTATAACCAGCTACTCGATGGCTGGCCACTTCTGTAAGGATAACCACCAAGTTTACCTGACAGAAAGAAATATTCGAGGTATGTAGGTGTTTGGAATTGGGCCAGATCAGAAGATTATAGGTTTGTTCGATGACGCCAAAAGATTATATTACCACAGTAAAAGAACAACACAAGCTGTTATGGAGACATAGTTATTTTTTGTTTCGGTGTGCAGAGAAATGATAAATGGGTAATGGCGTCTGGAAGAATGTCTGATTCAAAATGCATTCTCCCCACACTATGAAAAACGCAATGAAAGGGAATGCTAGGAATCTTGGCGTAGGGCGCTTGCTTTTGATGTCGGTGTGACTGTGAGACCCTGAACGCCTCGACTCCATTTGTAGTAGCTCAAAGAATGAATGGTGACAATGAATCGCATGCTTTGATGCTCGCCATCAAACTCTCTCACCCCTCCCCTCCTTCCCTCTCTCTGTCTCACTTTGTCTTCTTTGCAGATTCAGTGCAAGAGTGCCCGCGCAATTGCCATGGTAACGGAGAGTGTAATTCTGGTGTGTGCCATTGCTTCCCAGGATTCCACGGCATGGACTGCTCCAAAGGTATTAGCTGCATGCAAATGCGTTTCTTCCGTCGGAAAAAAAAGAGAAAAATCTGTCGTTTCCACCGTCTAATTAGACGAGCAGCCGGCCCGTTTGGGCTCCATGCAGCTAGCAGAGAGGATTAGGAGGTGTAAAGATGGCGCAAGGCCTTAGGTGGTGCTGAGACAAGATGACTGATGATGAATGGCAGCTCCCCCAGCTAACGTCTCCCTGGCTCTGTGCTCACCTGGGATAGACAGCTTTGATGAATAGTTTAGTTACCTCTGCCTGTAATTACTCTCCGTGTCACTGCCACTCTCTCGCCCCTTATCCACTCCATTCACCCTCCTGCACCGTGAAGTGTTGGCGGGCTGAGTCGGGCGTGGGTGGGCGTCGTGTCTTTTCACTGCTTTGAGAATCTCTAAAAAAGCGTGCTAATGGTTTCTTTCCTTTTCTCATACATGTCATTTCATTTAGGGCTGGGCAATATATCAACATCGATATACTGTATGAGGTCATATATCGAATTTAAATTTTGGATATCGTGATATGACACAAGTGTTGTCTTTTCAAACTGTAGTTTTACAGGCTGCATTACAGCAAAGTGATGTCATTTTCCAAATTCACCAGTCTGTTTTAGCTGTTCTGTTATTTTCCTTTACTCACTATACACACATTACTGATAATTATTTATCTAAAATATCATTGTGTAAATACTTTGTGAAAGCACCTATAGTCAACCCTACAAAATCACAGCAATATTGGCATCAATGTATTTGGTCAAAAATATCGTAATATTTAATCTCCACTTTAATCTCTCCCCCTCTTTCTTTCTGCGCTCTCCCAGCGGCGTGCCCAGTGCTGTGCAGCGGCAACGGCCAATACGACAAGGGCTCCTGTGTGTGTTACAGCGGCTGGAAGGGACCCGAGTGTGACGTCCCCGTCACGCAGTGCATCGACCCTCTTTGCGGCGGCCACGGCACCTGCACCGACGGCAACTGTGTGTGCTCCATCGGCTACAAAGGCCAGAGCTGTGCAGAGGGTGAGAGGAGTTACTGGTGTGGTGTTCCTCAAGGATCTTTGATGGTTTAATGTGTGTCCGCTGGTTTTATTTCAGCACGCACTGATGGGTTTTTTGACGGGTCAGAGTGATTATTTCTGAGTGAAACATGACTGTTTGCCCCGCAACAAACATACCTCACACATCCACAGACTCACACACACACTCCTACAGTAACTCCAGTTAGACAGCTCATCATAGCATAATCTTAATCTGACAGTGTCCGTTCTCTCCATATATACAGATAAAGTACGATAGCGCAGCCAAACACATCAGGGATTTTATTAAGGCATGAAATTACTTCTATTGATCCTTGATAAGAAGGATCAGGCCACCACATCAGAAAGACAGGAAGCAAGACAGAGAAAAAAAGAGGTATAAGAGATGGAGGGGGAGTCAGGCCAGGTGAGAGGTGAATATGTATGAAGAAAGAGAGAATTGGAAAAAGGAGGGAGAAAAGAGAGCAGTGTGCCTAAAGATGAGGATGAGGAGAGGGAAAGAAAGACAAAGAGAAGAAAGGAGTAGAAAGTCAAGACACAGGGCCGGAGAACAAGATCAGCATTTTCTCCTGCTCTCCCTCTCATCAAATTTTTTTCCCTTCTCCTCTGGTCTCAAATCTGATATTCATCACAGCAGAGTCCCTCAAACAATTTGCCTGGAGTGCCAGCGACAGGAAAATCGATAACTGTGATCCGCCGTTTCTGCCAGGCAAACAGAAACGGAGGGCCGAGGTTATGTGCGACCATGTGCTTTTTTGGAATGTGTGTGTGCATAGGGGTGTGAAGGGGTCAATCATGCCAGAGGAGGGGAGAGGAGGGGTAAGAGAGGTGTTAGACAAAAAAGAAGAGCGAGAGAGCGAGAGAGAGCGAGAAAGTGGGAGCGACCGGGACAGAGAGGGGCGGGTGGGTGGGCTGTTTGCCGGGAGGAGGTAATTTGTCAAATTGGTTTTCACTCAATGCTCGGACTCAAAGCTGCCTGTCAACCTGGCAGACTGACAGTGTCAGATTGTCTCCCATGTATTAGCGCATACACACCAATGCTTACCCACACTCACACACACACACACACACACACACACACACACACATACACACACAGCCGAAACGCTCACGCTGAATAATGTGTCAGTGAGACTCGCTGCTCATCCAGAGTGGAACACATTTGCTGCTATGCCCCAATTATAGACTCAGCTATTCATTATTGTGAGCTTTAATTGCCTTAGTAATGTCTGGTAATAATTTTGTATACACAAAGAATGAAAATATGTCTTTTGTCAAATCTCTTTCTTTTTTTCAAACTCATAATATTGCATTTTTCTCTAACATCAGCTCATACGGGATGTTTAGCTAGCTTGTGTATTTGTTCATTTCTTTTTTCCTTGTGTGTTCCTTCCACATTGGTGCATCTCTGGCTAAATGCAGTGGATTGCCTGGATCCGACGTGTTCCAACAACGGCATCTGTGTGAATGGGGAGTGCCACTGTAAGCCAGGCTGGGGAGGGCTCCACTGTGAGCTGCCCAGGGCCCAGTGCCCAGACCAGTGCCACGGTCACGGGGCCTTCATACCAGACACTGGGCTGTGCAGCTGTGACCCCAACTGGATGGGACCTGACTGCTCCATGGGTAAGAACTGGACGGCTGCAGAAAGGCAGAGCAAAGACGGGGGTTGGAGGTGTTATAGTTAGGAGAAAAAGACTGCCAACTACACATTGTCCCAACATATTGTGTGCTCCCCAAGGATACATGGATGATTAGTTTACCGTTTTATTTTATACGGCTTTGGTTTCAAACTGAATGAAATCTTCAAAACCACAAACAATACAACTTTCAGATACAGCAACTGTTGTCTTGTCTTTGCCAAATTGGAACACACAGGAACAAACTGTGACAAGTTTTACTGTCAAGACTATATAAAAATCATCTCCCTCAATAGACTGTCAGGGACAGTATGGCTATGACAGCTTCTTACGATCAGCAGGGTAGTGCTCAAAATCCAAAATGGGAAAATCAAGGCACTTTTATTTGTGTAGCACGTTTCATTACAATGGGCTTTACATAAAAGTAACAACATGTAGCATGTACAAAAGAATAAATAAATAAAAAGCAGCTACGACAACAAAAGAAAAAAAACTGAAGACTTACCACCCACAAATAATACCAGCAAACACATAGCAAACCCCCGCACCCAGCCCACATACACACACACACACACACACACACACACACACACACAGAGCAACATAAGCCTTAGATAATGGAAAAGCATTTATTGTACATTTAAACAACACAGTTGTGACAGATCTCAGGTCATATTAATACGTACAGTTGGAAGGCATGACGAGGTCTGATTGGACCGTAGTAAGAAGTGCACCGGGGAGTCAAACTGTTATGGCCTTTAGAAATTATTGTTAGATTTTTGGACATCTTTTTTGACACTTTTCTTGCTTTTCCACCGTTGTATTTGTCACTTTTTTCCAACTTTTTTTTTCTCGCACTTGTTGAAGTTTTTGCGTGTTTTCTTCCTCCACATTTTTGAAGCTTTTATAAACGTTCTTTTATAAAAAAAAACAAAATTCAAATGCAATGAATTTGATACAATTTCTAACAAGCAATGTAGGGAACCATCAACGCTATTTCTTTTGAAAAGATGGTTAAAAGAAACCCTAATTTCTGATATAGAAACTTTTTGAAAATGGGTTTGACCCGAGGACAACAGCAGGGTTAAACTCAATGACTACATGAATGCAGGAGGTGAGTTTGCATTGTGGAAAGTGACATATACAGTTAATAAAGTTTGTGTGGGATTTAGAAGAAAATGAAAGGCGCCTGGAGTCACTTGCTGTGCACGAGGCTCATAACTCCCAGCTGCACCTCCAGGATGGAGTAAAAACACAAGATAGATATTGCTTGTAAAAGTAGCTGGGTTCCTGTTTAAATGCCTTTTCATAATAAAATACTCAACTTCCACGATTCTTTGTCTCAATAAAATAAAGCTGTTAACGCCACCACTGTTAGAGAGACAGCAACCTCCAACATGTCAGGCTCACAATGCTTCCCCGTCTCAGGATCAATAACACAGCTCCAGCATTTGTTATGAGAGCAGCAATGCTTAACTTTAATAAAGGCAACATTGTTCCACGCCGCAGGATCCCTCAGCAAGTTTATATCAAACATCTGTACATACTACATTCCCCCGCACACCGGGGGTCCTGAGCACATGAGCGGGGATTGTCACATCTCACCACATGCGCCGTCGCCGCCTGCAACACCGAGCCTCCCAAGCAGTGAATGTAATGGAAGCTGAGGAAATAAAACGTGTCTTCACGAAAATAAAATCACCGATTTTATTGTAAAGCGGATAATTGTATTTAGTTTAGTGCAGATTTGATTGTTTTGCTGCTTTGGGCACTTGTTTTTTTCCTGCACTTGGGTAATTTGACATTGTTACTGGCTGTCACAGGGGGTGAAGTCAAACCGCACAGATGTTTTGATTTGCAGGTTAAAAGTTAGGTTTAAAAGTGAACGTTTTAATACCTCCTAGTTACATATTACCATTATTTTCATTGTAATATAATAACTACATTTCCACATTTAGTTAGGACTTGCTTCACGTTGAAACATAGCCAATTTGAGGCTGCTGAAACGACAAATATATGTATAAAAAACTCAGTTAGACATCCTTTTACTACCAAAGCAGTGCTTACTGGGCACTATCTCCATTGTCTCAGAGTGCACATATGGCAAATAGCCAAATACAATCCTACAATAGTCATCAACTTTTGAGTCCAGAAATAATGTGTGTGACCCAAATCTTTCTACCTTCCTTCAGAGGTGTGCTCAGTCGACTGTGGGACCCATGGAGTGTGTATGGGTGGAGCTTGCCGCTGTGAGGAGGGCTGGACCGGTGCAGGCTGCGACCAGCGTGTGTGCAACCCGCTCTGCATCAAACATGGAAGCTGCAAGGACGGCAAGTGCCAGTGTCACCAGGGCTGGAACGGAGAGCACTGCACCATCGGTAAGCGCCTCCCTGTGTGTGTGTGTGTGTGTGTGTGTGCATTTGGGAGGTGTGTGTTTGATGCGTGTCAACAGGAACACCAGCACCCAGTCAAACTAAACTGGCAGCTCCTTTCCACTTTGTTTAAGGAATCTCAAAATGAGAAGTGGAGGCAAAAGAGAGACTTCTGGGAATTTGAAGAGGGGGTGGGGGGTAGGGAGCGATGTAGAAGCTGGGTGAACAGAGAGGAGAGGAGCAAACCTCCTAGAAGTGGAGGTGGTTGCATTCAGAAAGAGCATGATTTAGCCGTTTTTGGGCTGCTTCTCAACTGCAGACCCAGGAGTGTTAGTTCCTTTGGCCTTGAAAACACCAAAGTTACACCATGAAAGGTAAAACTTCTCACATCACTGTGATCAAAAGATATCTCTCTCTCGCATTTTATGTGTGCCCGTGTGTGCATGCACACAGTTGTGCTGGTGTGCGTGTGTGTGAGTGTGTGCCTTTTCATGTCAGTCAATCACTGTCTCATATTGTCACTTTGGATGGATGAGTGCCAGATTCCTTTGATTCACCCACAGAGCTTTGAGACACAAAGTCTCATTTTCTTGTCACCACAAGCACTGTGATTGCAATCTGATACACACACACACACACACACACACACACACAAATAAACACCAAAACACACACAGCATAGCAACACATATATACACGTACCACACGCACGCCAACACATATATACGCACAGGGGAATAACAGTTTATGATATCCCCATTTCCCCCCATCAGAAAGTAGGGCAGCTTTGACTGCAGCATCAGCCCAAGATAAAAGAGTTGTCAGACCTCAGCTTGGCGCAAAGCACACTTCACTAGCACCAGACACTGTCGCTGTTAGCTTATCTCAGCTTGCCTGTTGTTCATTTCAGCTCTGCATGATGTTGCTTGCATTTAATTTAAAAAAAAAAAAAAAAAAAAAAAAGAATTTGTTATATACTCTCCCCATCTCTTACCTTTTGCACGTTTTCTCCCACTGCAGACCATGGGAGCATGGTTGACAAAGCAGGTACCGTATCTGACTCTGGTGTTTTGTTTCTTAGCCTGTGGTGGTAGAAGCTAGCTGCTGCATCTGTGGGTTTTGGCCTGGCTTGGCTCTGTAGACTCTGTGGTGCTATCTGTCTGTAGATTAGGGTGCCAGCCTCAATGATAGCTCCACTACGTGTAGCGCACTCCCATTTACAGCAGTGCGCTACACAGCGGGGGCCAGCTGTCATTGAGCCTAGATGTGTTGTGGGGTACAGTAGAGCCCAGTGTGGTATCAGCAGTGTTGAGGGGCTGTGCTGAGAGTGTGTGGCTGTGCATGCGTGTGAGCGTGTTCTTCTCCATATATTTTCTAATGTGGGAACAACAAACACATAACTCTGCTCAGGTATGCTAGTCATGTATTACGTAACCGCAGCTGCTTCACATGAGGAGAAAATGATGAAAGCCGTAAAGAACTTTTGAGGTAATTGGTGAATTTCATAGGCCACTGATGCGAGGCCTTAATGGGGTGTCACAAAATACAGAACTGTTGAGTGTGTGTTTACATCTGGGTATTTGTGGCAACAGTCGTGGCCATGGTAGAGCGGCTAATGCATTTATTTTGTGTGTGTATGTGACTCAGCGAGCATACAGTACTAATTCCAGAATTTCTATCTTTTCATCAAACCCATTCCCTCCAACCTAAGCCTGGAAAAAAAGAAATAATGAACAGTTTAGTCAGATCACACAAAGATAAACAGAATCATGGCTAAGGTTAAGACATTGACGCAAACAGAGAAGGGTGCAGGTCTAGGGTGAGTTGTCTCACACGCATGGCAAGAATGCTTAATAGATAGCCCCCCAGCTGAACCTCTGTTGGGTTACACAGAGCGGCACAGATTGCCTGACAGTACAGGTCCCCGGAGCACCGTTGAGAGTGTCCTCTCACCCTCTACGCTTAATGGAATAGCTCTCATTGTTTTATGAAGAGCCAGCCCAGAGAAAAGGTAAATCGCAGGGTTAAAGAGGGAGCAAGACAGAGAGGGAGAGTAAAGAAGAACAGATGGAGCCAAAGGGAAGCAGAAAGACAGATCACAGAACATGTGGGTTAGAGTTATCAATATAATTTCCAAGATTACTTATTAAGAATAGAAAGAGTAGATTGGTGGAGATTTATCTGAGGAAGGGCAGAGTTATCTGCTCCATCTATAAGCAGTGGTCTTGGATTTGTGGCCTTTACTTCGTGACCTTTAGAGGCGACAGAGCGGGAAGCAGGGGGAAAAGGAGAGAATGGTGGAACTTTTTAGCACAAAGTCTTGACTTCAGTTTCTTTTATCCACTAAGTTCTCAATCTTTCTCTATATCTTTCTGTCTTTCTTTCTCACTTCTTCCTCTGAGTCTAATGCTGGTATCTTTCTCTATCCAGTCATATACCCCGACGCCCACACACACCGCACACCACACAAGAGTGTGTGTGTGCTGACCCATAACCCAAGGCAATTTCTTCTCCTTTTTAAGGGGATTTCATCAGAGTCCAAGTACATTAGTGGGGAGGGTGGACTTAATAGTTTCTGAAATCCCACTTTATTCTAGTTAGTATGAAGGGGTATCGACTGGGCCCTGGCATTAAAGAGAGAGGAGTCTTGTGTCGGCCTGCCCAGGCAAGCCGATCAATGCCTGCTATGGATTGTCCTGTCCTGGTGCTTCATAAGTATTTGGCTGCTTTAAATGGCAACTCCATTTAACAGGCAATCACTGCTAACTGCCTTTGTTCCCTGAGCTCAATACTTGGGGACAATCTATTCCAGCCTGACTGTTAATACAGCATCATGAGCAGTCCCCTGATGCAGAAAATGGTAATAATTAAAGATAAAAACCTTTGATTTGATTCCTCTTGTTAAGCTAAAAACGTGGTTAAGCTCGCCTGCCTCCATCCCCACCCGCACCCCCATCCCCTCTTCTTCAACCAAGATGACGCACTCTTTCTCAAAGTCCTCTGTTGACTTTCCCTCATCGCCTGGTGGTTGAGACATATGATAAAATGCCAATCTGGGTGAAATGCCTGTTAATTTAGCGGCTGCCACGGTTTCGATTGCACTATTTGTATTCATAATGCATGGCTTTATTGATGCAGCGATTTGTTAGAGGGCAAAATCCTGCAGTGCAACTTGAGTAAAAATATGTTCATTAATCTACTGAGCAGGACTCAATGAAAAACATTTCATATTCATAATCTCTTACTGGGTTATTTTGTCCTTCCTCACTCTGTGTCAGCACACTGCTACTGAGTGGGAAATGTCAGGTCATATCTCTAGGGTGCGTCATGCTGGGTGTGTGTGTGTGTGTGTGTGTGTGTGTGTGTGTGTGTGTGTGTGTGTGTGTGTGTGTGTGTGTGTGTGTGTGTGTGTGTGTGTGTGTGTGTGTGTGTGTGTGTGCACGTATTGTTTTATCAGTCAACCCTGTCGTTGCCTCCATATCCCGTGGGTAGACTTAAGAGTGTCGCATCCTGCTCCTTCATTTATAAAAGAGGAAATCACTGTGACAAGTTTGTTTGAGGCTCTTTGTGCTGCTGGAGAAAACATTGTCATTGTGTGTCATCATGGTTTGGTTTTTTTCCCCCCCAATCTCCCTGATAGATTATAATGTGGCAGACACACAGACTTGTGTTAGAGCTTGAAAGGTGGGATTTAGAACGATATGGGGAAATGGTTAGACAGGCCAGGAGTCAAAGGCCTTTTTGAGAAAGACATTGATGGGAAACATTGTCTTCAGCTTGAATGCAAATTATTAAATGGAATATAAAAATGCCATAGTGAGCTTTCAGAAACAAAAGTATTTATCTTTTGGCATTTAGCAGATGTTCTTATTTGAACCCAATTTAGTGGAATTATTTTAATGTAGGAGTGAGCTTAAGGGAATAGTACTTTGGGGAATACACTTACCAAGAGTATATGAAAAGATTGATACTACTGTCCGTTCAGTACGGAGCTGGAGCCAGCAGCCAGTTAGCTTAGCTTCGCATGAAGATGAAAGAGCTAGCCTGGCCTCGGTCTTACAGGGGGTTATGTGTGGGACTTTTTCTCGTTCGGGCACAATCCTTTCCCAGAGTCTCCTGGCTGCCAGGAACCAACAAGACTCCGGAAGGAAGTCACTGCTCCCAGCCAAGAAACAGTTCCACACATAACCCCCATAAAAACAAACAGCATTACAACAGTACAATAACAGTATTTCCCAAAATATCACACTATTCCTTTACATTTTCTTTACCATGACAACCAACCAAGAGTTATTACTGGATATAACTTTAATAAGATGCTACTGCCCTCTATGATTGCACATTTCCTTATCCAGACACCCTTAAAATGTCTGCTTTCCCTCGCCTTAAAGTCACTCTAGACTTGATGGTGGCCTTGCCATGCTAGTTACAGAGCGTTCTTGGCTCCAGGGCCTCAGATTCTGGTAGAGCTTTTTGCATAACCTAAAGTGAAGGTTTATTAGTTCATAGACTGCCGCTGCACAGATACACACACACACACATGCACACACACACACACTCCATCGAACATAATCCCATTCTCTCATGAGAAAGCATTACTCTCAGGCCGTCAGAATCCCATTACCTACACTGAATCATAAGTAAGAGTGAGAGAGTCTGCAAGAGAGAGAGAGAGAGAGAGAGAGAGAGAGAGTGTGATGAGCGGGTGGGGCTCTATTAAGTAAGTGAATCAAGAGATCTGTCACCCCACACACACACACACACACACACACAGACACACACGTGCGTTAGCAGCCATCCTGAAGGTGTAGAGACATACGGATGGGAAGGTGTGTATGAAAATTGACGTGCTGAATTAAAATTGATTCTTGAACAATCAATACTTACAGTATGCTTCCACATGCTTCTTAAATTGAGTGAGACTCATTTATGAGCATGTGTGAGTATGTGTGTGTGTTTGTGTGTGCGTGTGTGTGTGCGCGTTCATGTGTGTCTCATTGACGATAAAACAAAGAAGCATCACCCTGCTTCGCTTCCATCCATCCTCCCTCCCTCCCTCCCCTTTTTCCTTCTTTCTCACCTTCCTGTCTCCTCCTGTCCTCTCCTCGCAGACGGCTGTCCCAACCTGTGTAACGGGAACGGCCAGTGCACCATGGGACAGCAGAGTTGGCATTGTGAGTGCCAGACAGGATGGAGGGGCCCTGGCTGCAGTGTTGCCATGGAGACCTCCTGCGCCGACAACAAGGACAACGAAGGAGGTGAAGTGGGAGGACCAGGAGAAGATTAAAGGGGGAGGGGACGACTGTTATGAGTGCGGCCCTCACTTAAGAATGCATCTTGTGAAAAAAGAAGAAAAAGGGAAGGGAATAATGATCAAGAAAAATAATTAGTTAAAACAAGAAACAGAATTAAGATAGAAGGCTCATGGGAGGAGTCCTCACTATGACTGCCAAAATTAAACTTCCAACTGTGAAAGATTTAAAAGATTATCAAAATATGAAATCAATAATAGAAGAAGTAGGGGCAGTTCTTTGGCAATCTCACACAACCACGTCGTCATTGCTCTTTCTCTGTCTCTCAGATGGACTAACAGACTGCATGGACCCGGACTGCTGCATCCAGAGTCCCTGTCAGAACAGCCCGCTGTGCCGGGGCTCCCGGGACCCTCTCCTGGTCATCCAGCAGAGCCCCATGTCCCAGCCCCGCGTCCGCTCCTTCTACGACCGCGTCAAGATGCTCGTGGGACGGGACAGCACCCATATCCTCCCTGGGGAAAACCCGTTTAACTCGAGGTACGGCGGGGAAACACTCAACGAGGCTACAAACACAGATTAGTATTAGATTAGGTTTTGGACATATGCTAGATAGCAGTTAATGCAGGAATGCAGGTCTTTAATTCCCGTAATTCAGAGAAAGAGTGTATTTCATGTTTGCCAATATTAAAAATAAAAAAAGGTTGTTTGTGCATGTGCGATTGCTTGTTAGAGAATATTACCGGTTTGATGCTCTTAGATTTTATGTGAATAAATATATGTCATGAAAACTAGCCTAATTTAGGATTCAGTTACACAAAAATATAAATAGAGACATCCAAGACCTGAACCAATCCCAGAGCCAAAGCAGACCGAGCCCAGATTCTCCGTAGTTATAGTTAGCGCTGTCCATGGTGCTGATCCTCCTCTGCATACACATGACGACATTCAAAGGAAACGGCTCATCAAAACGCTGCTGTACGTCTAATTGTTATTCTATGTGCATGACTCTGTGAGGCGCAGCCCCTCACTCACACACACAGTCCTGCACATACATACGCACATATCCATCTACTTTGTCATGGTTTGTTTACATGATTGACGTGAGCTAATGTCGATGGCGGGGTTAGCTGATTGTTTCTAATTAATGAGTGGTGGAAGACCAGAGCAATAAATGAATGGGAAAATTGGATGATTGAAAGATGGTGAGATTAATCAATCAGGTGATTGATGGTTAAGAAGATTGGGTTGAAAGATTGACTATCGCTCCCTCACTCTGTCTCTTCTGTCTTCTTCCAGTTTGGCATCTCTAATCCGGGGTCAAGTGTTGACTACAGATGGAACCCCTCTGGTGGGGGTGAACGTGTCTTTTGTCAACTACCCCCACTACGGATACACGCTGACACGGCAGGATGGAATGTATGTACAACAGCTACCGAGCACTCCTTCCTGAAACTACCTCACCACATAGGCTGAATGATTAGATTAGCTAAAATGAGATTAGATCAGATTAGATCAGATCAGATTAGAGTAGATTAGAGTAGATTAGTAATATTGAATGATCCTGTGAGGAAACTAGGCCTGTTGCAGCCACAGATAATTAGATACAACAAAGAAAGTGGATTTCAAATAAGAGCCGAGCAAATGTATTTACAACAACACAACTGTGAGTCAAAACTCAGTATCCTTAGTGAAAATATATCAATAAAAATGATATGAAAGGAGTTGGGGGAAAAATGTGCAAGATATAATAAAATAAAAAACACTATATATAATGTAATATAGTGTACCAGTCAAATTACTGGAAGTCTTTTCATGATTAATAAGGTTTAAAGTTTGACTGTATCATTTTACAACAACAGAAATTTCACTCACAATAAGCATGGTCCAATATGCAAATCCAAATGATAGGGCCATCTGAGAAAGGTTTAAGGCAAAAAATGAAAAACAAGTCTCTGCTTTCAAAGCCACCTTCCAAACCCATTTGGTTAACTCACCTGACGCGTCTTTCCACTTCTCCTGCAGGAATTCCAGTTTCCGGAGTGTTGTTGGCTGCTTTAATTTGACTTGTCTGTCCAGTTTTCCCCTCAGCAAGTTATATTGAATTTAAGTATGGCTGACATCTGTAACATCTTATTTCAAAATGTGATTTATTGGTTCTTTAGACTGACCTCCACCTATTAATTGTGCGGTTTCTGTTTCCTGTCTCCGTCTCCTCCCTTTAGCATTGCTTTCTTTGCAGCGTTTACTTCCAGTTAGGCCGAGCTGACGCCGGAGCATCTGAACTTCTAGTAACATTCAATTAACCTTGTATTTCAGAGGCAGTTCCCCACCAGTTTCACAGACTTGTGACTTGAATGAACATATTGTGATGTCCCTGTCTGACCTTGTTTAGTTTTGATGAGTGCTATTTTCTTCAAGTTGTTGGAGGCTCTGGTCCGCAGCAGTTCCAGACACGTACAAAGCTCTGGCCGTTTGCCATGGCAAATGTGGACATGACCTGTTTCTATCTCCATCATCAGCCCACAGCTGTTAATCATAATTTGAAGACAAAAGGTTAAAGAACATCTAATAAAATCACTTCTACGTAGAGATCAGTGTTCTAACATTGTGCTATTTATATTTCAGACCTTAAACTGTTGTCTAGACAGCCTGTCTAGATGTCTTTGTTGTAAAGGTTGGCGTAACATTATGCAATAATTTAAAAAAAATCTATTCCAGGTGTTGTTTTTGTTGATGAATTAAAGCAGTGGAGTAAATATTGTGTTGGAAGAAACAAACACTGTCAGTGATCGTCCATCACAACCCGTCCCCATCTGTACCTCATTCCCATCCTCTTCTTGCAAACCTCTCCAGGTTTGACCTGATAGCTAACGGTGGTGCATCTCTGACTCTGCGGTTCGAGCGCGCCCCCTTCCTGAGCCAGGAGCGCACCGTGTGGCTGCCCTGGAGCCAGTTTTATGCTATGGACACTCTGGTGCTTAAGACAGAAGAGAACACGATCCCGGGCTGTGACCTGAGCGGCTTCGTCAGGCCTGACCCTCTTGTGATTGCATCCCCTCTCTCCTCCTTCTTCAGCTCCAAGCCAGGGGAGAAACCCATCATACCGGAGACACAGGTGCAGTACCACTGACCTCTGGCAGCCGGCTAATCTCCCTTCTGGTTCCCTTGCTCTCTTCCCACTCTCTTATATGCCTGTCTCCTGTAGCGCTCTTTCTCCTTTCGCTTCCATAGCTTTTCCCCCAATTCGTTCCCTCTATCCTCAATTTATTTATTTCCGCCATTGTTTTTTCCCTTTTTTGTCCTTCAGCCGTCAGTGGAAGCGTGACCCCCATTACTCCCCCTCTGTTTAATCCCCCCTAATCCCGCTCTCCTGTCATCTCCTCTCTTTGTCATCCAGGTGCTGCATGAGCAGATCGAGGTGCCTGGCACAAGCCTAAAGCTGTGCTACCTAAGCTCCAGGACACAGGGGTACCGCTCCCTGCTCAAGGTGACCATGACTCCAGCCGTGGTGTCCATGGGCCTGCTCAAGGTTCACCTGATGGTAGCAGTGGAGGGCCACCTTTTCCAGAAGTGGTTCCACGCCTCACCCAACTTGGCCTACACCTACATCTGGGACAAGACCGACGCATATGGGCAGCGGGTCTACGGGCTTTCTGAAGCTGTTGGTGAGTGGAAGGGATGGATGGAAGAGAAGCTGGGTTGGTGGTTTTTTTCCCACTGGTGTAGGAACTTTACCAGTAAGTCAGCAGTGGCGATGACAGAGGGAGAGAGTGCTAATTAGGGGTCCTGAAGGGAGAGATAATACAGCAGATACCCGGCGTCCATCCACTACGCAGTATAGCCACAGTTAAGTGCTTTTTTTTTTCTTCCATACGTCTATTTCTCATTGAAACCGCGTGTGGTTCAGCCAGCCAGCCGTAACTGTGGTGAAGGGTTATTAGCCATCAGGGTGAGTTAGCAGTTAGCTACTGGAGCAGCAAGCAGGAGTCCAGGGGAGCCTCAGTGCTATTACATTCTGCTGTCACAGTCGCTCACAGATGCTGTCAGCCGAACACTGCTGTCAGCCACAGATGCAGTGGACATCTTGGGCTTCAGTGTGGACTAAAATCATGAGGGGCATACTGTTTGGGAAGTTACATTCACTCAAAGATCCCATGGTTTCCTAGAGTGACTGTAATTTGACATTTCTTGAAGATTATAAAGCACATCCATGGTTTACGATTAGGTTAAGTTTTGATGGGCGTGGATACAGACGCAGGTACAGTGTATTGTTTGCAGTAAAGTTAAAAAGGTGCTGGCAACAGCATTCTCACTGGGACTAAAGTGGGAGTCGATGTGTTAACACACTTTTCCTTTTAACAAGTTGGAACACAACAATAGACACATGCATGCACACATACAGCATATACATGCACATGTAAGCAAACAGGCTCAGAGTAACATATCTACCTCATCTTAAATCAGTGTCCTTGTTTTTAAATTTGGCCAAGTCAGCTGAGACTCTGTCAACACATGTACATGATTGGTGCAGTTTTCACTGCAGCAACCAATGTGAGGTCTGTAGGTTTAAAGGACCTCCAAGCAGTCTGTCCAATTATCAAGGTTTTTAATTAATTTAGCAGCATATGAGAGTGTTAGTCAGGTGTGAGTGCAGTTTTTTGGTGCAGGTGCTAACTAGCTTCTCCGTGTATCACACGTTTCACAATTTGTATGAACTCGGGAGGTTATGCTCTGATGAAGTTTTGCATAACCTTTCTTCCTCTATTTCATTTCATGTTTATGTATTCTCTGGTCTCTCTTTTTTTTCATCACTTCTTTTTGTGTCTTTTTCTCTATTTCTCTTGCTTCTCCCCTCTCCTATATGTAGTGTCAGTGGGCTATGAGTACGAGTCCTGTGCCAGTCTCATCCTCTGGGAGAAGAGGACGGCCATTCTGCAAGGCTACGAACTGGATCCCACCAGCCTGGGTGGCTGGTCACTCGACAAGCATCATATACTAAACACACGCAGCGGTGTGTACACACACACACACATACACACACGCACACACAAACACCTGTATATTCGCTCGCACAGACTTATCCAGTATTTTCTTCTAGTTTTTATTTAGCCAGTCCCTCATGTGTAGCAGGTTTACAGTATCTTTATCTCACAATATGTGCTATTGTCTTGGGGAGGAAGGTTACTACACTGTACTGTGCTTCATGTCCTCCTTTTACCTCAGTGAGGCTTTTTACAGGAAGAGCTTTACTTGTGTTGTCTCACCTAGTTTGACTCCCTGATTTGGGATCTCTGTGGTGGTGGCCGTCGGTCTTGTTGTATACCATTATCTAGACTATGTGCAGTAATGCTAAAAAGCATGGAAAAATGAGGAGGCGTATGCACTCGTTCACCTGCTGTGACAATCAATGTGCTAATGGAATGGACAATGGAAACTGGAAAGCTAGGGAGGTGTTTTTAAAAGTAGGGGAATGTGTTCACGCCTTCCTTGTCCTCATCACCTGATGTCAACCTGCTGTACAGTACAGTAATGGTCAGGAGTTTTTTCCGGAAATGATGCAATGCTATACTGTTTTACTTACCACTAAAGTCATTACGGTTCATCGTCAGTGGGACATGAAGGTCTGCACCAAATTTCATGGCAAGCCATGAATTATTTGTCAAGACATTTGACACTTCCACACAAATGTTAACCTCATGGGGGTGCGAGGTGAAGATTCAGAGGATCAGATGTTTCCGTCTTGACCAATGTGGCGGACCAGCCGTCAGACGGACACACTGCCAATCATATCGTCACATATCTACATGTGTTTCTCGCCACCCTCTCTCCTGTCCAGGCATCCTTCACAAGGGAAGCGGTGAGAACATCTTTGTGACCGAGCAGCCCCCGGTAGTAAGCAGCATCATGGGAAACGGACGGAGGCGCAGTATCTCCTGCCCCAGCTGCAACGGCCTGGCAGACGGCAACAAGCTACTGGCACCGGTCGCCTTGGCGATGGGAATCGACGGCAGCCTTTATGTCGGAGATCTGAACTTTGTGCGCAGGGTCTACCCGTCTATGAACACAACTGGCATCCTGGAATTAAGGTAAAAGAGTAATCAGTTAGAAAGCAGATTGGGATTTAGAGGTGTTTTGGTTTTGCAGGAAAATACTAAAACTTCCAAGAAGAGCTGGTTAGATTAAAGTTAGACGGCAGGAGAAGATGAGGAGGGATGTACTAGATGTTTTCAGTACATTGAACATGTAGGATTTAGTCCTCCCCCGAAACAGAAAAATAAGGGGAGACACTAGGGAATGTAGGATTGAGGTAGAATTACATTTATGTATTTCTCCGGGGTGTTTTTACCCATGGTTAGATTTAGCCGTTCACACCACAGCCAGCTTTGTGTTGCTTTCCCCAGCCTGTGTGAATTAATGTTTGTTTTGTTGTGCTTTCTCCCTTGAAGGAACAAAGATTTCAGACACAGGTAAGATCTTTATGATGATAAATTGAAAGTTTCTTGTGCACATTCCAACTACAATAGCAAAATCAAGCCATTCACTGACATACTGCAATAGTCACGAGTTTTTTTCTTTCTTTCTCTCCTCAGTAACAACCCAACCCATAAGTACTTCCTGGCAGTGGATCCAGTATCTGGGGCTTTGTTCATTTCGGACACCAACTCCCGCAGAATTTACCGCGTTCGGTCGTTGACGGGAGGCCGGCTGCTGTCGGACAATGCGGAGGTAGTGGCGGGGACGGGGGAGCAGTGCCTGCCCTTCGATGAGCGCTGTGGGGACGGCGGCAAAGCCACTGAAGCTACACTCATGAGCCCCAAAGGTGAGCCACTGGCAAAGAGAGAACATGATTCACAAATTATGTTGATATCATAATCATTTTAGTCAATGATAAAGCAAAATGTTGGCTTTCTCTGATTCCTGCTTCTAAAAATGTGATGGTTTGCTGCTTTTCTCTGTTATATATAATTATATCATTTTTTCTCATACATTGTGCTCATCTCGTGACTCAACTAAAGCAGGACAGACACAGAAGGAGGTTATAAATCAGGTTAATGTTAAACTTAATGGAATTATTTTTGTGGATCATTGGATCTTAGAACATTGTGACACCAAACTGTCAAGGATGTCACACCGTCACATTCCCTGTCTGTGACACGAGCGTGTGTACATGTGGGACTGCAGATGTTGGTCTATGTACCATATGTGTCTGCGTGTTTGTGAGAGAAGATGGGAGAGATAGGACAGAGGAGACAATGAGCTACTGATTCCCTCTTACCTGTCACGGGGAAAGTCAGCCAGCACACTTCATCTTGCCCTCTCTCCTTCTCTCTCTCTCTCTCATTTACACAGTGCCCTTCACTGTATCCTCCATCTGTTGTTGTGTACCTCAGTGCATCTAGAAGTTATTCTGGGGCAGAGTTGCCTCGAACAAACACTCCTGTCTGAATGCCGGCTGCCTGTTAGACCGATGAGGCTGACACAGCAGCACCACTGGTAAAAGAGAGAAAGGCAAAAACAAATGAAAGGTAGAAAGGTGGAAGCAGCGAGGGGAAAACCGAGGAAGGAGGCGGAGTGCATCAGATCACTTGCCTTTCTAAAGAATCTGCTTGCAGTCTACAATTGCCCTCTGGGAGGAGCATGAGCTCAGCTCCGCATCCCGATGACTCATCCCAAAACTAACACTTTCTCTAACAGTTCAATGCCCCTTCCATCACTTTGCACCCTCTCATTCGATGATGCATCGAGCAATTCAGCTGACAGGGCTGCTATCCATTTTCAGCCAGTGGAAAGAGTGAAATTTAATTGACTTAAATGTCTACGGGTCGCCCTGCAGCGTTTGAGTTATGAGTCGTCACTCACGGTGTTCATCTCTGCTTTGACAGGTATCGCAGTGGATAAAAATGGGCTGATGTACTTTGTGGATGCCACCATGATCCGTAAGGTGGACCAGAACGGCATCATCTCCACTCTGCTGGGGGCCAACGATCTGACCACCGTCCGGCCGCTGAGCTGTGACTCCAGCATGGACGTCAGCCAGGTACGACTGTTTCCGAGGCAAGTACAGGAGAGACAAGGGGAGATGGCGTGATAGATGATCGTCTAACAGCCCCCGTGAGTGCTGAGCTATGACGATTGTGTGGACAGGCGCCAGCCAGGAGGTCAGGGAGAGACTGATTTAGGGAGGGATAAAGAGTCCATGGATAAATGAATGGATCAAAAGAGAGTGAGGACTGCAGTCACTTAAAAAAATGAAGAAGAGACTTGTCTGAACCTTGGCACCCTTTCAAAACGCCTCCCTCAGCATAGATATTATCTTATGTGTAACTTTGTTTCTGCCTACTAGGTGCGTCTTGAGTGGCCCACGGACTTAGCAGTGAACCCCATGGACAACTCTCTCTATGTGTTGGAAAACAATGTCATCCTACGCATCACTGAGAACCACCAGGTCTGTACCCTAAGGCTTGATCACCCTTGCTAAACCCTTAGGCTGGGTTTGACAGGATTTAGTCCCAATTAGGCTTACTAAAGCCTATTTAGAAATAAAATGTCATATTCTAATAACCTTTTCTAAGTTTGGCTTTACTGATTAGTCAGTTCATGGAATAGTGTACTTTCTGGAATCTTACTTCATTATGGAAAGTTTCATCTGCACTGTTTTCAAGAGCAACCCACTGAATTATTAGCTTTCTTTGATGATAGATGTGACATTCGCTGTTGTTGCCTACAGGTTAGCATCATCGCAGGTCGGCCCATGCATTGTCAGGTGCCAGGTATTGACTACAGCCTCAGTAAGCTGGCGATACATGCGGCCTTGGAGAGCGCCACAGCCATCGCCCTGTCCCACACCGGCATCCTCTACATCGCTGAGACGGATGAGAAAAAGATCAACAGAGTCAGACAGGTATGAGGCTGTGTGGTTGTTTTATTAATACATTTGTTAAACTTACTTTGTTGGCTAACAAAACTGACTGCACAGCTGCTCAGGCTGTGTGGGTGCTTTTTAATATATTCTGAGATTGTTTCAGATCTCCAGACGCTACATTCATTCCGGGCAGATTAATGGGGTTTTTTTCCCATCCTTTCTATTTTGATAACTGCAAATGAATTATGCTTTTGGTGATATATTTTCACCCAATCTCATCATTAAGCGGCTCTCGTCTTCCATTTTCTGTCCTTAGGTGAGCACTAACGGAGAAATCTCTCTCCTGGCTGGGGTTGCCTCCGACTGCGACTGCAAGAACGACGTCAACTGCAACTGCTTCTACGGTGATGACGGCTACGCCCCCGACGCCGGCTTGAACTCCCCCACTTCCTTGGCTGTGTCCCCCGATGGGACACTCTTCATTGCAGACCTCAACAACATACGCATCAGAGCTGTGCGAGCCAACCGGCCCGGCCCTGCCATCTCCAGCGTGGGCTACGGAGGGTCTGCACAGTATGAGGTCGCATCGCCAAGGGAACAGGAGCTGTATGTCTTCAATGGGGAGGGGCTTCACATCCAGACAATTAGCCTGGTGACTGGGGAGCCACTTTACAACTTCACCTACGGCCCTGATGACGAGCTGGTCATGCTGGCAGATAACTGCAACAACACAGTGAAGGTGAGAAGGGACGGCCAGGCCCAGGGGGGAGGGGCCGGCCTGCTCAGACTGGTGCTGCTGCCCGAGAATCAAGTGGTGACCCTGGGACTGGACCCCACCGGAGGGCTGCGCAGTGTGTCAGCCCTGGGCCAGGAGGTGGCTCTGATGGGCTACAGTGGCAACACAGGCCTCCTGGCTACCAAAGCTGATGAGACTGGATGGACCACGTTTTACCAGTGAGTGGGGTTTTGTCTGTCTGAATGTGTATTTGTATATTTTTCCTACTTTTCTACAAATCTGAAATACAAAATTAAGTAGCATTCCTAATAATTCATGCGACACCTCACACAGTGTGCTGCTGCCCCCCAGTGTTAGCATTTATAACTACAGCCAGCTCCTCAAAGATGACTTTATGTTCCTCTCCGCATGTGTGTGTGTGTGTGTGTGTGTGTGTGTGTGTGTGTGTGTGTGTGTGTGTGTGTGTGTGTGTGTGTGTGTGTGTGTGTGTGTGTCTTTGATTGTGCAGCACAACATGTGTGCAGCCCAAATATGAGCATGTCCTTTCCTCGCCAGTCACCCACACTCCACTCTCCCATCTCCCAGGTACGACAGCGAGGGTCGCCTGACCAACGTCACCTACCCGACGGGCATGGTGACGAGCCTCCACCGCGAGATCGAGCGCTCCATCAACATCGACATCGAGAGCTCCAGCAGAGACGATGATGTCACCGTCATCACCAACCTGTCCTCCGTTGAAGCGTCGTACACTGTGGTGCAAGGTAAGAGACACACTGGAAAAGTTAAAGTGGAAAAACTATCATGAATTATGAAATACTTGTGAAGGTGCAGAGGATGTGGCACAAAGGTGAACAAATGCTGGGCTCAAGTCATCAACGTAGGGAAATATGATCAGAATGCAATATCAATTGATATGTTCATTATGTATAGAGCAGCAGATAAAGTGCTTATATATCATCGGGATACACGCAGAATGTAAAACCATCTAATGTTAGTATTCAAAAACATAGACGCCTTCTGTGATGGTGAGTGTGCGCCGGCCTGCCGACTCTAATTGAAAGTCTTGTAATTTTCACTCAGTTATGTACAAGCTCCAGGAGATTATTTTCCTTTCCTACCCACATCCAGCCCTCTCACGCTCCCTCTCATGGAGTAAAATTACCAATATATAGTTGTTAATCCCAGCTGGGATCATCCTGCTTTTGAAATCATCACAGCAAAATTCATTAACTCATGCAGAGTGAATCCTCCTCATCCCTCAAGCTTTCTTCTCTCTCTCACACACACACACACACACACACACACACACACACTTACACACACACACACACACTTACAGCTCTCAACCAGTTCCCATGATCCCCGAGCTTATTTGCTCTGTTTAGAGAAGACAGAGAATCATTTTCTCCTTTTTCTTGACCAGTGGCGTGACAGAAGTATGAAAGCAGTGATACTGTATAGCATACAGGGAGTCTGAAGGCCTCTGAGAGAATAAGTTGTAGATGTATTCAGAGATCCACCTGCGTTGCAGGAAAAGAGGAGAGCTGTTCACAGAGCTGTAAGTCATTTAAGGTTTCCACCGCTCTGTGTGGGTTTCTGCACGGCTCTCTGCTGACATACTCACTTAACCATCTCCCTCTCTTTCCGCTCTTTCTCGGTCTCTTCATTAACTCCAGCACAGTGAATTCTCGTTGGCCCTGAAGCTCTCATTTCTCTCTCTCTCTCTCTCCCACTCCCTCGCTTCTGTTTTATTACGAGGTCGTTCAGACAGAGAGAGCAGAGAAGATTTATCTAAAGGCTGTTGCTGCCAAGTCAATGGAAAGAGCTTCACTTGTCTGTTTGGGGCATTGTTAAAATGTGCCTGGAGCTTTATTACAAATTGGCCTTATGGATTACTGTCATTTATGGCAAGGGTTCAAAGAGAGACACCATCTGATCCCCTAACCTTTTGTAAATGAAATAAAAAGCTGTATCTGCCAGATATTTCTCAGCATAAACAATTTTATCTTTCTTTCAATCACATCATTGTGATCAGGACGGCTGTTTTCATCCATCCGAGGGAGACATTTTGTCTCAGCGTTAGACACGGGCTTATCTGTTCCCATTCTTGTGTTTGCAGTGAGTGAGTCATTAAATTGTGGAGATAGGGAGATTGCGGAGGGAGTCAGTTTAGCCGGACTATTTTCATTCAAAATATTTTGGAGTTTGCACAAAGAGGAATCAGGATAGCATAAATATTTCATGGACGTCATCTGGTTCTTACTGACATTTTAGGATTGGACTTTTCCTTTTCTAGTAAACTTCATTTTTCAGGCAGAAGGACATATAAACACACACATCTTATCAATAAACCCCTTTTAAATGTTATTTCCTTGTATCTAAAGGGCTTTTCTTACAACATGTTCTGTCGGATGCTGGTAGGCAAAGGCCAAAGGTCATCCATCGTTTGATCTTTTTAGGGGGACCCTTTACCACCAGTCCAGATGTAAAATAGCCTCCTGGCTAATTCTGGCACATTCTTTTTTTATGTTTTATTAAGTGTGCATTGTCCCTGAAAAATAATCCTGCAATAAATAAATAAATCTGGGTTTTTTTCTTTTAATTTATGCTCACAGTTAAATTGAATACAAAGCAGAATTTACATTGGTTTAAAACATAGGTCTGGCCCTGTATAGGTGTGTTGGTACATTCAATCAAAATATATATTAAAAAAATACCAAGTGTACATAAGTGCATGTATATGTTATGCTCCCACTAACTAGCAATTCCGTCCCCAGTAGCTGCTTTCTTTGCCTACCTTACTACCTTATACCTACCTGTCTGTCCCCCCCC
>NC_045742.1:1074024-1082457 GCF_008692095.1 Etheostoma spectabile
ACAGACCAGGTGAGGAACAGCTACCAGCTGTGCAACAACGGGACTCTGAGAGTGATGTACGCCAATGGTATGGGCATCAGCTTCCACACGGAGCCCCACATCCTGGCCGGCTCTGTCAGCCCGACGATCGGCCGCAGGAACATCACCCTGCCGACCGACAACGGCCTCAACTCCATCGAATGGCGCCTGCGCAAGGAGCAGGCGAAGGGCAAGATCACGGTGTTTGGGAGGAAGCTTAGAGTGAGTCGGCTTTTTTAATCATAATGATAATAATAATAATAATAATATTTCCTGAAATTAACCTTTCCTTTTTCTGCAGGCTCATGGTCGCAATCTTCTCTCCATCGACTTTGACCGCAACACGCGCACCGAGAAGATTTACGATGACCACCGAAAGTTCACGCTGCGCATCATGTACGACGCGCAGGGCCGGCCGGCCATGTGGCTGCCCAGCAGCAGCCTGGCAGTGGTCAACGTGTCCTATTCCACCACTGGACAGCTCGTCGGGCTGCAGAGGGGGAGCATGAGTGAGAGGACCGAATTTGACCCCCAGGGACGCATCTTGTCTCGTTCTTTCGTGGACGGGAAGGTGTGGAGCTACAGCTACCTCGACAAAGTAAGCACGTTTGTCTTTAAAGATGTCGTCTTGGTATCAAATCTTGCAGAGGCAATAGCGATAACAGAGACAATTTGAATTGCAGAATTGAGTGAAGTAATACATCATTTTAATGGTTATGAAGATTCAGATTTGTGAGCTGAGAGAAAATGAATGCTGGTGCTATTTCTCAGGAGGCAAGTCATCCATTGATAATGCAATTAAATTAATCCGGATATTGCCTCCTCCTCCTCCTCTCTGCTTCCAGTCCATGGTGCTGCTGCTGCAGAGCCAGAGACAGTACGTCTTTGAGTTTGACGCCTCAGGTCGCGTCACAGCCGTCACCATGCCCAGCGTGGCCCGCCACACCATGTTCACACACGTGTCAGTCGGCTACATCCGCAACACCTACAACCCCCCGGAGAGCAACGCCTCCATCATCCACGACTTCAGCGAGGACGGCCGGCCTCAGGCCACGCATTACCTGGGCACCGGCCGCCGTGTCCTCTACAAGTACGGCAAGCTGGCCAAGCTGGCCGAGATCGTGTACGACAGCACCGCCGTCACGTTCGGCTACGACGAGACAGCTGGCGTGCTGAAGATGGTCAACCTGCAGAGCGGGGGCTTCTCCTGCACCATCCGCTATCGCAAAATGGGCCCGCTCATCGACAAGCAGATCTACCGCTTCAGTGAGGAGGGCATGGTCAACGCGCGCTTCGACTACACCTACCACGACAACAGCTTCCGGATCGCCAGCATGAAGCCGGTCATCAGCGAGACGCCGCTGCCCGTGGACCTGTACCGCTACGACGAGATCTCTGGAAAGGTGCTCCCCTCCCCTTCTCTCTCTCTTTTAACCCTTGGATGGTATTCGGCTCAAATTGACCCATTTCAAAAAATGCTACAAGTTACATTTTTTTTCTACCTGGAAATCAACGGCCTTACCTTATTTTCTGGGATAAACATGTATTCCTGACTCAATTCAGGAGATTATTCTTGTGTTTTTTCCTAAGATAAGAATGATCACATAGTGGATTTTTAACATGAATTATAACCTCATGACAAAAAACGATTTCCACTTCCATATTTAATTGTGTTCAAGTAGAGACTGATGCATTCCTAAACACATATGTTATCTCAATTTTTTGAAATTGAGATAAAGACAATATTTGTTCATATATTATGAAGTGGAATTTTATTTCAGAATTGTTTTTACAACCCCAAATAAGTACCTGAGGGATACTACAAGAGGGTCCCCAAAGTAAAGACAACACCACTGTTAAGTAATGATGTACAAAAGAATTTAACTTACAAAACTATCTCAGGGTTTTTCCTAGTTGGGGGGGTACAATAAAGGCAATGAATTCTATGGCAGACATCAATTTTATAAAGAAAAGTGTATATTATGCTTGAGTTAATGCTCCCCAGTTAACAAAACTTGATAATTGATATATGATATTAATTTGAATAAATAACCGTGAGAGTCCAATACAGTCTGACTCTCAAGTTTTTATTCTGCTTGTTTAACGGTTGTTTGATAAATTACTCTTAAACACATTTAGAGAGGATTTAAACTGTTCATTTTATTCTCTCCATGTTGGTGCTGGTGATTGTTTGGGAGTGTGCTCACCTTTTCTCCAAACCGTTGCACCTACAGGTGGAGCACTTTGGAAAGTTCGGGGTCATTTACTACGACATTAATCAGATCATCACCACCGCCGTTATGACGCTGAGCAAGCATTTCGACACCCACGGTCGCATCAAGGAGGTCCAGTACGAGATCTTCCGCTCGCTCATGTACTGGATGACGGTGCAGTACGACAGCATGGGGCGGGTGGTGAAGAGAGAGCTCAAGATTGGGCCCTACGCCAACACCACCCAGTACCGCTATGATTATGACGGAGACGGACAGCTCAGCGGCGTCAAGGTGAGTATTTTGGGTGGAGAGAGTTAGTATATTTTACTTTTTATTATTATACTTTTTCTCTGTGTGTTGTCAGGGCATGGTCAAATACTGGACACACATACAGTACAATTAGCATTTAGAGTTTTACATACAAACCATTTCCCTTTTTGCATAGAAACAAACACATAACATGCTGCAGATAGTAACAACCAGGTTAATGCATGAGTCAATTTTGAAAGAGCATCTATCTATATATATATAAAACAGGATAATAATAAGAACAAGAGTACAAAAAAAGGAATTATTATGTATACATACATACATACGGTAAATTGAAAAGAGAAAAAAAGAAAAGACAAGAAAAAAGACATTAAAACACCGGTTTGTTTCATCCAGGTGAATGACTGGTCCACCTGGCGCTACAGCTACGACCTGAACGGCAACCTCCATCTGCTGAACCCCGGGAACAGTGCCCGCATCCTGCCGCTCCGCTACGACCTCAGAGACCGCATCACGCGCCTGGGAGATGTCCAGTACCGCCTGGACGAGGACGGCTACCTCAGCCAGCGCGGCTCCGATGTTTTTGACTACAACTCCAAAGGTCAGCTGCTGAGGGCCTACAACCGGGGCCCCGGCGGCTGGAGCGTGGTGTACCACTACGACGGGCTCGGCCGCAGGGTGTCCACGAGGAACAGCCTGGGACAGCACCTCCAGTTCTTCTATGCTGACCTCAACCACCCGACCCGGGTCACACACATCTTCAACCACTCCAGCTCAGACATCTCTTCTCTCTACTACGACCTGCAGGTACCTGGGTGCACACTCTGTAGATGTTCAACAAATCAGCATATACAGATTCATCTTTCCCTGGAAACCTGAGTACTGATAGATAGATAGATAGATAGATAGATCGATAGATAGGTAGATAGATAGATAGATAGGTAGGTAGATAGATAGATAGATAGGTAGATAGATAGATAGATAGATAGATAGATGGATAGATAGATA
Source organism: Etheostoma spectabile (assembly GCF_008692095.1). NCBI lineage: Eukaryota > Metazoa > Chordata > Actinopteri > Perciformes > Percidae > Etheostoma > Etheostoma spectabile. Next base: position 1,077,534 of record NC_045742.1, read on the forward strand.
GATAGATGGATAGATAGATAGATAGATAGATAGATAGATAGATAGATAGATTGATTCTATTTAGAGCCATTAAAGCTGAGGGGCTCAAATTCTTTCAGATGAAGGGCCAAAATGTATCTGGATGGAAGGCCACGGGCTAAAAATAAATGTTTATGTAGGTAAAACTTACATATGTAATTTAATGGGGAAGTTTACCAGCACTGTACTTTTCATTGCCATAAAACTCAGATTAAGTACTTTTTAGCGGCACAAAATGTAAGTTTAGTAGTGATTAGGGTCAGGATTTTACAGCATTTTCAAACTAAGAGGAGATTAAGACTGAGCATGTCAAATGCCATGGCGGGCCAAAATAAAGCCGGTGCAGGCCAAACTGAAGGTCTTATCTTAAAGCGTAATGTGAATGAAGTGAATATGTCGTCATCAGGGACATCTGTTTGCCATGGAGGTGAGCAGTGGAGAGGAATACTACATCGCTTCTGACAACACGGGCACACCGCTGGCCGTCTTCAGCAGCAATGGACAGATGATCAAACAGGTAATACAGGAACAGGAATCTCACTTCATTTGCAGTGAATTAGTGCTACACACTGTGCTAAAACCAAATCTGCATATGTAAAGGCTTCTCAAGCAAAGCGACTGCGTGTGTCACCCAGGTGCAGTACACGGCCTACGGTGAGGTGTACCTGGACTCTAACCCCGAGTTCCAGCTGGTGGTCGGTTTCCACGGTGGTCTCTACGACCCCTTGACCAAGCTGGTCCACTTCACCCAGCGGGACTACGACGTCTTGGCCGGGCGCTGGACCTCGCCCGACTACAGCATCTGGCCCAAGATAGGGAAGGATCCCTCTCCGTTTAATTTGTACATGTTCAAGAACAACAACCCCCTCAGTGACATGCTGGATGTCAAAAATTATGTCACAGGTAGAGGATTAATATGTATTAATGTGGTCGTGCACGTGTTGAATTCTGTTCTTTCTGTATGAATATTTCTACATAATTAATAATATTTTACTCTGTAAGTGGCTGGAGTTTTATTCAAAGCTGTCCATTTCCGCTTAGCATTTAAAAATAAATTATTTTCAAGAATGTTATGTGCATACAGCAGAATAGTCAAGAAACACCCACACTGTAATGGTCAGACAGCAGATAAGGTAATATCAGTTCAATCGCCTCCCCCAAACAAGCACTGCTAGCTCGATGTGTCCTGACATGGTCTCTGATATCTCTGGTGTGCAGCAGAGTTACAGAAAACATAGTTTTAATGCCAGTAATAGTGTACTGCAGATGGCACAGTCGCTGATAGCTTTATATAACACCAGCTGAGTCACACAAGCAAACACACTTTCACTATTTTATGTTTAAGTTTGTCATTCAGCTAATTCATTTCCCTCTTGTCTGCTGTAGATGTGAAGAGCTGGCTGGTGATGTTTGGCTTCCAGCTCAGTAACATAATCCCCGGCTTCCCTCGACACTCGCTCTACTTTGTGGAGCCGCCGTACGAGCTCCAGGCCACCCAGCACTGCGAGAACGGACAGGTACGGAGCGCTGAGCTGGGACCCCCAGCTGATATTAACCCCATGATAGTGATTAGGTTCATGTTAATACAGATATCACTCATCTTTCACGACATTATTTCTAAGTTGCACTTAAGTCAACTTTATTGTCAATTCTCTCAAAATATGTGCCTCTCCGATTCATGGTGCAACATGGGCAACATAAATACAATATAATAAATAAATTCTAATGCAATGCAAAAGTGAGGCAAAACTAAACAAAAGTGAAATAAATATCAAATGAAAGGTAAAAGGTGTTCCAGTCACCGTAGATCTTTCAACAGAGTGACATGGCTTCCTTCTGTGTTCTCATGTAGCTCATCACTGGCGTGCAGCAGGCAGCAGAGCGCCACAACCAGGCCTTCATGGCCCTGGAGGGACGTCTCCTCGACAAGGAACGCCGGAGACGCAAGGACAAGCCCGGGCACTGGTTTGGGACCAGCACGCCCATAATAGGCCGAGGAGTGATGCTGGCGCTGAAGGAAGGCCGAGTGGTGGCCGGCGTGTCCGCTTTGGCCAGTGACGACAGCCGCAAAGTGGCTCTGGTGCTGAATGGCGCCCAGTACCTGGAAGGCACCCATTACACCCAGGACGGGAAGGACTGTCACTACTTTGTGAAGGTTGGCACTGCCGACAGCGACCTGCTGGCCCTGGGGCTCACCAACGGGCGCAAGTCCCTGGAGAGCGGCATCAATGTGACGGTGAGCGGCCGCTCGAGGAGAGGAGTGACGGTGGATTTCGCAGTTCCGTCGTTAGTACTGAGTGTTCGCTACGGGCTTGCTGTGGACGTGGTGGATGAAGAGAAGGTAAGACTGTTGGAGATGGCCAGGCAGAGAGCCTTGGCCGGGGCCTGGGCCAAGGAACAGCAGCGGGCCAGGGATGGGAAGGGAGGCAATCGCGTGTGGACGGAGGGGGAGAGACAGCAGCTCCTAACCACAGGTAGAGTACAAGGCTACGACGGCTACTATGTACTGCCTGTGGAGCAGTATCCCGAACTGGCGGACAGCAGCAACAACATCCAGTTCCTCAGACAGAACGAGATGGGCAAGAGGTAACAGCCCACCTAAACTCTTCCCTCTCTTCCTAGATCCTGCTCCTCTTTTCCTACCCAGCCTCCTTAACCCTACTCCTCTCAAAAACCCATGGAGAATGAACCATCACACGGGGTTACTCACGGAACGCTGCAGGGACTTTTGAAAAAGAATGAAAGCATATTATTGTTCATTTTACTGCCACAGGCAAAACATTTAAAAGTTTTAGTCAAACGGATCTTTTTTCTTTTTCCTTTTCGGATAAAAAAACTTTGAACAACTGAAAAAGCACTGAAGAACTTTGAGAAACTCTTGCTTAATGAATAAGAAGATTCCCCTTTTTAAAAAAGATAGTGATATTTTCGCCCATATTTTTTGGGTCCTACTGAGAGCGGCGGCCATGACAGCTACTGACCCCACGGCGGCGTTGGACTGCGTCGGCCCGTGCGGATTCTGTCTCTAACAGACGCTGAAGGCACAGGGACCAAAGTGGAGACAAAGCCCCTCCAGAGTGCAGCCGTTACAACTCCACTTCAACGGAGGACTTCATGAAGAGCGACAGACAAGGCAATGTTAAAAAGTCCGTCCAATACTGTGTGTCGTCTCCCTGTCTCAGGCCTCCCATCGTCCACCACGGACCCGTCCTCTGCTGCCGAGGCAGCTCACGTCCAACCAAGCAACACACAAGCTAACGGCATCCTTGAACAAATCCTAACTGTTAATGGACTGGAAAAAAAAAAACTTTTTCAAAAAAACAAACAAAAAAAAGAAAAGTGAAAAAAGTGATGGCTATATTTGTGGACAGTGGTATCACACAGCATTGTTTATTTTAAAATGGGGTGAAGAATCATATTACTATGTGTCCGACTACACTGACTTTCAGGATGTTGCGTATATTGTAGATGCCGTAGTTTTGTACGTTTCAGTCGCGGTAGAATTGTGAGACTTTCACCAAGGCACTTCTGTACAGAACACTCGAACGCACCACTCACAGAGTCCGGAAAAAAACATGTTCACTTAGTATTTATTTTATTCTTTTTTTATTTATTTATTCTTAGTACTATATGACAATCATGAATGAGTCACCAGTTCTATTCCAAATGAACATTAACGGATGAGTTTTATTTTCTTTTGTAAAATATGTAAGAAATTTTGTTTTTGTATTAATTTCAGTTTGCTGCCAGGGCAAATAATAGTCACTCTCAAAAATACTAATTTATGTAATAAAGTGTTTAAAAAAGAAAAGAAAAAAAGAAGCGGTTTATACTTTAAATAAAGTCTTTAAAACTGTGAAATCTGTTTTTTCGAACTATATTTCGATGTACAGTGTATAGACCTACCTTTATGCAGCACAGTAGAATATTGTCCAGAATATCAAGTTTTATATTTCTAAGAGGAAGTGGCTTGTAATGTGCAAAATCTTTAGCTGGTCTTACTACTCTAGAGTTTTGTGGCACTCTAATATTCCATATCTACAATATCAACCCCCAGTTTGTTGTTTTTGACTGTTTTTTGGTTTGGAAGCAGAGATATTTCTGTCCTAGATCCCAACAGCAGTAGCAGTAATGGATCCCTCTCACTGTGAAGAGACTCGTGCTGGATGTCATAATGTACCAAATCAGTATTATCTAAGGATGATTCTTATACATTCACTGCAACGAGACTCTTCTGAGAACCTTATCAATAAAACATAATTGTTTACTTCAACTGAGCGCCGTGTAGTTCACTGTCATCTCGTTCTTTTGTGTTTGAAGACAAATAATGTTCAATGCGATCTTCAGAGTGTTGTTGGTGAACTGGAAATAGCTCCGCTGTTCAAAACCAGCTGGATTTTCCATCTTTGGGAGATCAACCTCACCAAATAGTTCCATTTTTGCCCCAGATATTCTTGTGTGAATTAAATAAATGACACTGGTATTGTAATCGCATGCCCGCAAACAACCACACACACACACACACACACCTACCACTTTCCTCTTTTCAAACGTATTGCTTTCTTTATCAAACCGATATTCTGTACACTGACCGTCCGATCGATCGGGAGGGGCTGTTAAGGAGCCGTTACGATTACGGCTGTCAGCTCCAAGTGCCTCCAGAGAAATGCTTTCCCCCGGAATAATTATACTGAGCTATTGAATGCGAGATGCCTTGTCTCCTTTTCAGCAATGTGGAAGCGGTTAAAGTGTCTATAATCAAAACTGTATAATAATAATAATAATGTATGCTTTAGTAATCCTGCAAGGGGAAATGACAATTTACACTCTGTTATTACACACATTACACACACGCCTGAATTACACACACATGCTCAGTACCTACACATGCACTAATGGAGAGATG
>NC_045742.1:1082467-1097066 GCF_008692095.1 Etheostoma spectabile
GGGGGGGGGGGGGGGGCTGCCCATACGTTTTTTACATATGGGGACTTGAACCAGCGACCGGTTCCCAACCCAACTCCCTACAGACTGAGCCATGGATCAAACGACTACAGTGCTTTCAGAAAGTAGTCAGACCCCTTCACCTGTTTCATATTTTGTATGATTATGTACATTGTCCATTCATCTGTTGATTTATTTTCTCGATAGTTGTTACGTCTATAAAATGTCAACCAGTGTTTCCCAAAGCCCCAAGACGAGTCCTCAAACGTCTCAAAGATATTTAGTTTACTGTCACAGAGGAGAGAAGACACTAGAACATGGTCCCATTTAACCCTCGTGTTGTCCTCGGGTCAAATCTGACCCGTTTTTAGTTTTTTTTATCACAAGAAATGGGCCTTCGAAATAAGCACTGAAAATGTCAGCATTAGAAATATCTAATAACTTTGGAAAAAACATCAAAAAAGCACCCACAACATTGAAAAAGTGATGAAAAATTTAACAAAAATGCAATAAGTGTTGAAAAAACCCTTTTTTTTTTCCATGTTTGACGGGAAGACTGTTAAGAAGCTGGAATCAGAGAATTATGACTTTTTTTCTTAAAGAAATACTTCGCAGCCTATCTTGTAAAATATTTTTCTTCCTCAATCAATCTACACTCATTACCGTATAATGACAAAGCAAAAACAGGATTTTAGATTTTTGTTGGAAGTGTATTCAATTTTTTTTTTTTTTTTTTTTTTTTTAATATCCCACTAGCTGTGTTTTCATCAACATCTTTCTATGCACGTTTTGGAGTTTCGCATTAGAAAATGTTGATGGAAATGGAAAAATTTGAAAAAACATCCACAAATTTGCTAAATTCTTTTAATACTCGCTTGAGGTGGATTTGACCTTTTTCAAATAAAAGAGTTAATGGGAGATGGAAACATATTTGCTGAATAAGTTGTGACGTAGCAAACACATAACTCACATGACTGTAGTCCAGGTATTAACCAGCGGGGGGAAGGATCATCTATGGAAACACTTCCACTTCACAATTTATTTTTCCTTTTTTGCGACATCTTCAGAATCAGAAATACTTTATTGATCTTAAATGTTTGCCTAAAATTAGCTTGACTTTTAGATGGAAACAGGAATGTTGACACAAGTAATCAGATCTTTTGCTATGACACTTTATGACAATTTAGCTCAGGTGACTCCCATTTCTCTTGATCACCTTTTCTACCTTGATTAGAGACCACCTGTGTTGGAAAGGCCCACACCGGTCTATATCTATATCTATATCTATATCTATATAAAGGCTCACAGAGACACAAAGACTGATGCTTTGAGATGGAAGGAGCTGCCTCAGAGCTCAGAGACGGGATGGGCCTTGGTCACAGGAGACATTTGGACACAGGTGTTACTAACACTAACAATGTCTCAGTTCTACTGCAGTGTTTCAGTGAGAGTGACAGTGAGCCAGCATGCACCACACCGAGGCCAGAGAAAGAAGTCTCTGACCCTAGGAAACACTCACCATGTAACTGGAGCTGCGATGTTGTAAAGTTACAGCAGGCGGCGCTTAAAATAAAGGGACAGTGTCCGTTCAGGAGCTCTTTGGGTGAACTTGAAAGGACGGCGACAGATAGACCTTTTCAATGGAATTCAATTGCTAGGCAACAGCCTGTGTCATTGTCACTTCCTGTCAGGTAGTGTCATTCACATGTACTGCAACAGGTAATAAACTTAGACACGTATGGTCTACTGGGGGGGGGGGGGGGGGGGGGGGGGGGGGGTTATGTTTCTGTGACTTTCAACAACGCACCATTAGTTAGACAAGGTGCAACTAGAAGCAGCATGAAGCCCCTTTGGAGCCTACACGTTTAACCCTTTGTTGTTTGTGTTCATAACTCATTAATGGGGAAGGCAACATGTTGCCACGCTGGTGACATCAGGGCAGCAGGAGGACTTTCCAGTTCTCTAGTTCCTCCGTCATCTCTAACTCACCGTGTCCGTGGTGTCTGCAGAGTGAAGCTGCAGGTCACCAGCGAGCTAGTGTTCCACTGTGTCTCCAGCTGAGTGCTACCAGCCGCTACGCTGCGTCTGCTGTTTCCTTTGGACGTGCACTAGGACGCGGGGAGGAGAGAAACAAATACTGGGGGAATCCCTGAATCAAAACCATGACACCCATTGTCTGTACATATATTTATGTTTTGTAGAACGTGTATTTTGACCCAAGGTCGATTGTGAACCTAATCTATAGTCCTAATGATCTCTGATCATGTGCAATCTATTGAGGGCAGACCAGATTTATACTGTGCATGTGTTTTACCCCAATGAGATGAAACTGGGATTTCTGTATTTTAGCCTCCTTACTAAGGTTGGGTATCATTTGGATTTTTACGACTCTGCTGCCAAACAGATTCTTGAAAAACTGAAAAATTAAATCAAACGAAAGGCTCTTTTATAGTTTTCTTTCAATTTAAAATGATTTAAATGTAACAATATTTTAACTTTTTCAAGTACATATATAAGAAGTAAACCTAAGTCACCTAACACACAACTACAATATTTTAACAATAAATAACAGTTACACTATTAACAAGTAACAATAAAATGACTGTTGAGTTGCTATGCTAACCAGAGTCCAGAGGGAAAACAGGGCATTTTAACCCTCATGTTGTCCTCATGTTGTCCCCATGTTGTCCCCATGTTGTCCCCATGTTGTCCTCATGTTGTCCTCATGTTGTCCTATATCAATGTTCTTGTTAATTCCCCAATATAACTGATGATAGATTCCACCCAATGCTCTCTGGCAAGTACAAATCTCTACTTTCATTAATTTTGGGGCGTCTTTATTCAATTTTAATATTTATTTGATAACAAATTGAACATCCAACATTAGGGATAATTTCCTATAAAGCACAAAAAATTCTAAAAATAACTGTAAAACTAAAGTTAATAAAACATTTTAAAAAAAGTGATGAGCATTGAAAAAAAAAGTGTCAAAAGTGTTGAAAAAACATTGATAAAAAGTGTCAACAAGTGTTGATTTTCAATATTGACGGGAAGACAACACGAGGGTTAAAAGTAACCTACCTTTAGGGTAGCTAGGTGACGGTAGACTACAGAGAGAGGGGGATATTTTCACGTCTGTTTCGGCGCGACAGAGGGAAAACATTTCAGTCGACACATTATGTGGAACCGAAATGAGGAACAAAGATTTGTGTTTTAATCCAGTCTGATTCCTACCGGTTCCATAGTACCCATAATACAGAATGACCCACCTGGGCTACCATCTAACTACATTCATCTTTCATTTATTCATGTTGGGTGGTTTAATCTATACTGAATAAAATAATTTTTTGCCCCCATTTTTCATGAGCTGAACTCAAAGATCCAAGACTTTCTTCTATGTACACAAAAGGCTTATTTTTCTTAAACATTGTTCAGAAATCAGTCTAAATCTGTGTTAGAGAGCACTTCTCCTTTGCCAAGATTAGCCATCCACCTCACAGGTGTGGCATATCAGGAAGCTGATTAGACAGCAGGGTGATTGCACAGGTGTGGCAAACTGCAGTCAGGGAGAGAGAGAGAGAAACCCTTACCCTAACCATAACACGGATACTTAACACCCCAAATACGTCAAAAATATACAGTGCTAAAAGTTATTTCCCCCCTGCCTTTCAGATACTGGACAGTGGGAAGTGTGTAACTGTGTCTGGAGCATTAGCCTGCCTTCAGTGGATCACATGAGGACGTGTCAGGCAGGGAGCCACGTTGTAACCAACATCCAGCAGCTGTGTTATAAATAGCTGAATGGATCCTGCCAGGCCCGACGGCTACAGTATACTGATCTATCCTCCCTACTCGCCTTTAACCCCCCCCCCTAACATACACAAATGACCAAGCCTTCCATTTCATGGGAATAAATTGTTTTAATGTAAGTTTCTCATCCAAAGCAAAAAAAAGGCATCTGACAGGTCATTTGGTTTCTTGTGTTACGCAATCACAACGTTTTTTTATATCTATACATTTTCAGTTTTATCTCCAAGGTATGTAATAAAAATAATATTTTAATATTGTATACTATCAAGATCACCATGAAAAAAAAAAACCTTGTGGTCATCGATTGTTTACAAGAATCAAACATAAATCACTGTCGTCTTTAAAAATGCATTCCACTTATTGTCATATGATTCCATCTGAAGACATATGTCAGTAAAAACCGCTTCTGTGCAAATGAAAGGGATACATTTCAAGCATCAGCTTCTTAAGAGCGCCCTGTGGCTCATTAACAGCCGGGGGCTTGGTGGCTTTTGGGGGGTCCAGGATAAGGGGTTGCCCTTGGCGATTGGGAAGTAGCATGGCTAAATGGGAGGGGGGGTTGGAGATGGTTGACAGGGCAGGCAGGAGTAGTAGTAGTATCTTACAGAGGTAATCGTCATAAAGTGCCAAAAAGCCTAACACTAGATGAGCCTGAGATCTTAGTGTGCTCTGTGTGTGCTCTGTGTGTGTGTGTGTGTGTGTGTGTGTGTGTGTGTGTGTGTGTGTGTGTGTGTTGGTGTGTGTGTGTGTGTGTTGGTGTTAGATTACAGCAAAGAGCCTGAAATTCAGGTTATGTTTAGAAGCTTGGTTACAAGCTGCTACAGGGTAGCCCCCCCGTACAGGGTCAGTCAGTCAGTGCTGAGGACTTCACATCAAGGTAGTGTTAAGTGGCTCTGGACAGAGACTAGGGGATCCAGGCTTTTATTTATAGACGAGCAAAAGAATTGTAGAGGAAGTGGAGGGGTGGTTTTAAGGGAGCATAAGGTTTAAGGCAGATGAGGGGGGGGGGGGGAAAGGGTGATGGGGCTGAGGCACAGATATGGGGGACAAGAGGGGTGAACAGTTGGGGAGTAGTTATGTCAGCATGTCCCAGAGACAGCAGCAACAAAGAGCTGTCCAGCAGGCTGTCAGGCAAGTGTCTCCTGTGTCGTCTCTTCTCCTGTCCTCCACCACGTACACTGGAGTGAAAAAATAGAGAGAAAGAGAGAGCGAGAGAGAGAGAGAGAGAGAGAAGTGCAGGATAAAAGTAAAAGTTTGACAAGGTGATATGGAGAAGAAAGGGGAAAAGAAAGGAAGAAAGCAATTAACGATTCCTTTTCTCAAATTGTGTAAAAAACCAGGGATAATTCACCGTCAAGTCTTCAGCAGGCAGCTCAAGTGTAACCATGCTATGTCTGCTATGATTTTCATCTAATTACGTTCATAATGGGAGGCCCATCACCATGGTAATGCCATTGTCATAGCAGCCCAGAGCCATGATCAGACAGCGTTACAGTTGAGTAACATTAGCACTGCTTCCAGGTGTCATTAAACCATGAAATGAGAGCTTTCAGAACTTCCCGGCCTCCATGCCCCAGTAAGACACCCTTCACTCCACATCTACACCTTCAGTCAATACATGTGAATTAGTCATGTGTAAGGGTTATGTTGCCCGTGTGAAGTTTACCATCTGTTGCACACACAAAGAGGAAAACATACTAATAAGTCAAACAACAGGCCTGAATGAAATCCTCTCCCCTTTTCTTGTGTTTGTGATTAATCATTTATGTGGGGGGAAAACACTATTTCAGCTTTTGACAACCAGGTGCACTGACTCATGACATAGGTGAGTGTGTTACCAAGGTGACCGGCTCCTGGTCAATAGATAAAGTAAAGCTAGCTGACCACATATCACACCGAACTGTGATAATGATATGACTGGTTAATGAGTGGCCACCATTTAATAATGCAGGGCTCTATCAAGATAAGTCAGAGCAAGACTCTTGATAGCAGAACACTTTAATCCTTTGATCTTAAGTCAGATATAGGAGCTAGAACACCTCACTGCTCGCTTTAATACATAAAAAGGTGTTAACGGTGTTCTCTGAAAGCCTGACTGTTTATTGCATATTCATTTTGAATATTTTACCGTGACATGTGTGCTTTTTGTTTCACAGCTTGTGCTACACTGTATTATGGATGCTCAGTTGGGAGGTGCTACTGCACTGACACACCTTTTACTTTAAGCTGGGCTTGGCACTTTTTATTCCTTAATTGCTTACTCCACATGCAGACATGAATACATTGATGACCTAGGCGACTATTTTGAGAAGAGAGGGAGAGAAGGTGGACTGTTGCACACAATGTTTCTCTAAGTTATTATTAACTTGTCACTTATTGACCTGCCTCACTGATCACTACTGTGTGTAGCTCTGCCCTGTCCTTTCACACAGACGTCTGTTTGGCGCTGTTACGGCTCCGTGGCTACTTCCGCTTAAAAACTGAACAACTCTGCTCCCCCCATTCCGTCTTTGTGACTTCCACACAGACAACATGGCGGATTAAAGGCACAACAGTCCCACCTTGACCAGGCTGTGTGTTAGGGGATAATGGCGTGTTCCAGATGAACTGGGATGTTCCCAGTCAGAAATGTCAACTGAACGCCAGCTGAAGTTGGTTTTTCAACTCAGAAAATCAGGGAACGAGGGCGGCCTCTTGCCCCCCCAGTAAGAGTGTGCACCCCATGTAGGCTGAGTCCTTTGCAGCGACCCGTGTTCGAGCCCGACCTGCGGCCCTTTGCTGCGTGTCATCCCCCATCTCTCTCCCACCTCTCCTGTCTCTATCTCGTAAAAGAAAATAAAGGCCCAAAAAAATAATCTTTAAAAAAATAACAACATAGGGGAACTCACTAACCCCAACATTACAATCCAACATGGCCCGCACCAAGCACCAACAGTAATGAAAGCTGTAGTCATTTATTAGCACTTCTTATTTGTCTCATTAAATTAGCTGTCCACACAGTAACGGGTTTGTAAAAAACGTGTTAACTGGTGCTGCTAACAGTGGCTAACCTGGCTCGAGTCTTACCACCCAGTTAAATACAGCGCTGCTCATGAGTATAGGAACCCATGCTTCAGTTGACTAAAAGAGGAATAAAAAAAACTCATCTTTATGAAATGGATCTTAATTCCTTAATTTAATTCCAAAGGAACATTATCAGGATGCACGGTATCCTGATCCATGAAATAACTGGCCTTTAATAATAAAAATCTGCCTGCCTCTATGGGAATTTAACATAGGGGGGTGTATACTTATGCCCCCTGTATTTTAAGGAATTTATTTATTTACAATACATTATTCATTTGCAAAGAAAATTGTTCCTTTTAAAGGTTGGATTTATCCTAATTTTTAAGTAAGGCATGAAGATCAATTTCCAAAAGATGATTTTTGAATTCCTCTTTTTAGTCAACATAAGCATGGGTTCCTATAATAATGAGCAGCACTGTTTAGTGATTTTCCGACTTGTTACTGGAACATGGCCAACTCGGATGTCAGGTCATTCCCAAAACCGTCCTCTGACTTCCAAGCTAAATGGAACGCAGCATAATACCTAATAAAACATTTTTCATACAAATAACATTATCAAATCAGTCAGTGTGGTCTGGTCTATAAAACACTGAAACACTTCTTTTTTTTTTTTTATATTTCTTGGCATTTTAGGCCTTTATTTGATAGGAAAGCTTGGACATAAAAGGGAAAGGGGGGGGGGGGAAGACATGCAGCAAAGGGCCGCAGGTCAGAATTGAACCTTGTGGCCACTGCATTGAAGACTGAGCCTCTGTACACAGGGCGCACGCTTTACCAGGTGAGCTACCCAAGTGCCCCGCTCGCACAGCTATTAGTGACCAGCCGGCAGTAGATGCTAGCAGATTAGCTCGTAGCAGCTTGTTGAGTCTGTTCTTTTACCATTCTGAATACTGTGCATTGTTTCATCAATCTCTGTTGCGTGTTACCACTCACCTGTGTTTTTGGGAGCTTCCCCGTACATAGGCCCAGGAGGGGGTCCCCCCTGCCAGCCAAACTGTGGTTGTGGTTGTCCAGGGTACCCATAAGGAGGCTGTCCTGGGCCAGGATAAGGACCTCCAGGGCCCATTGGTCCAGCAGGGTAGTTGGGGTAAGCAGGATTAGGCTGCTCCATGTTCACGGGGTATCCCTGCGGATAACCCTGGGGTGGGAAGCCTTGTGGAGGTGGGCCCTGCGCTGGGTAGCCTGGAGCACTGGGGCCATTGCCTGGGTATGGAGGGGGCTGCTCAAAATTCATCTTTGGTTCACCTGAGTAACAAGAAAATAGGAGCAATAATGTTAATAATGGTACTTTTCTCATTTAAAATTTGTCTGCTAAGTGAACACTACAGTAATAACAGGCAAAGGATGTGTAAATGTAAATGTGCTGTATTTATATAGCGCTTTTCTAGTCTTAACGACTACTCAACGAGCTTTTACATCATACAAGATACATTCACCATTCACACACATTCATACACTGTGACCGAGGCTGCCGTACAGCCACCTGCTCATCAGATAAACACTCACACACATTCACACTCCGATGCGCAGCACCAGGGTTTAGTGTCTTGCCCAAGGACACTTCGACGTGGGACTGCAGGGCCAGGGATCGAACCACCAACCTTCCGATTGGCAGGCAACCGCTCTAACACTGAGCCACAGCTGCCACATATAAGAAATCTATAGATCTGCTATAGATCCATGTACCATACATACAATCATACAAACTTAAAATACCCTCAGTACTGTACAAGTCTATAATACATATGTAAATATATATTGACATGTAGTTTAATTATACTGCATACAGTGACTATACAGAGTGACAGTATAGGGCCCACACATTTTGGGGTTATTATATATTATACTGTAAAGCTTAATCAGATGTTAAAAACTTGCAACGCTGCTGTAGCGGCACTACTGCTCAACACTGCTTATTACTAATGCAATACAAATTGGATTTGGCACTGGGACGCCGTTGGCACCGGTTGCTAATGTATGCTGCGTTTTAATTTGCAGACCGGCAAAACCAGAGATCGACCCAGATAAACTAGTATTGCATAAAATCACACCAGTTTAAACAAAAATGGAAATCGATCTCTAGCTTAAACAACAGTCTATAGTATCATCATAGTTTGCAGCGATCTTTATGTGAATGAACCTTAATTCTATTTAAAAATCAGAACAATGTGTGGTACTGTATGGACCGTGGGGAAATGTGTGTGTGCCTGTGTGTAGTTCAGCCTCCAGAGTTACATCAGACAAAGAATTCCTCTGAGTCCTGATCACAAGAACACAACATTTTCAGGAACAAAGATGATGCAATTGTTTCCAAGAACAGAAAAATGTACATGACATATAGTTGTTCCCTGGTCACTTAACTCATCTGACGCTTCATGCCTTTGCAGTTTCATGATGAGAACCAACCAACGTTCCCACAGCCACACAGAAAGGACAAACACAGCATATTCTTTTTTTACTGGTTGAAGGTGTCTTATTATAAGTTAATAGTCAATCTCAACCCACGTCAGCCCTACCAGAGATAAGCAACATTTCCTTACTGGTCACACATGGTTTACAAGTGTAAATCAGCTTCAGTGTGCAGGGTGAGGCTAATCATATGAACTATGGGAAAGAGAGAAAGAGATTGCAGTGACCCAACAGGCCTGTAGTGGTTGTATCACCACACTTTGTTTTTCTCTCGTTTACTCAAAAACATGAAAGGTGACATGTCAAATTATCAACATCACACATTCATGGTTTGCGTGTGATGCGTGAAACAAAGAAAACACAAAAGATTTTGATGCTGTTGCCTATCCGGGAACCAATTTAATTTCTAGGCTGTTTGGAAAGTACAAGAACTGCGTGATCGGCTTTGTGAGTAAAGGTTATTTGTTTCACTCTAGACCTCGTGAGAAGGAAGTGAATTTCATCAACCTGCGACTAATGGTTTCTGATAAGGCAGATCCAGGTCAATCACTACCCTCGTGCTTGCCTTTATCACTGGATTGGTTCATGTAGAACAGCCATATTAAAGGGAAGCGTGCCAGATAGAAAACGGCATCTCTGCTAAGCCTCCAGGATTTCTCTGCCACATTGTATATGTGCACTATAAACATCTACATAGCATTCAAACTGCTTTCTGATCAGCTTCTCCGTCCACATCCAATCTCCTGCCTATAAAGAAGCAATGCAGTAGAAAAAAGGGAAAAAGGCATTTCTCATATTTGTAGTCACAAAAACCTTGGACAAACTAACATTGTATTCTTTAGGTTCAAAAGAACTTTTTAATCTCTTTTACAACCTAAATTTGGCAATAATAATATTAACACGGTTTAAGGATGGCTCTTGTAGTGTTATAAATAATAAAAAAAGATACTGAACACATTTCATACTAATTGCTCAATACCTTCTTATGGAACTGTCAGACTGTGTAGAGCCAAAGGGGAAACAGAAGAACTACATCTGTTAATGTTGTACTTACTAGTCATAATTACTACATCCTGCTTTAACATCAGCAATGTGCTTCTGTGGGCAGTGTTTTTCAAAAGATGGCTGGACATTACACTACCTGAATGGGTTCTTAAAGCTACTGACAGACGGCAAGGCCTCTGTAACTATGGTTACCATGCTCCAGGAGGAACAGGATAATCCCTGATGGTTTGTTTTTGTTGTACCCTAAGGCAGCAAGGAGTAGAAACAACACAATAATTAGATCTCTCTCTCTTCTGTTAACAGGGAAGCTATTTTGATGGCTGCCGGATACTGTTATCTCATGTGTGACTGGAGACTGTTGCATTACCGGCTATAGGCTGATAAAGCAATACAGATGTTACCAATAATGTCTATAGCATCATGTGTAGGCCACCTTGCATTTATTGTACCCATCCTTTATAATTTGGACCAGCATTTGGTATCACATGGAGATCTGATGAGAAGTGATTTACAGCTCTTGACTCTCCTAATGTGTTGTATTGAGGGCTCCTATGAGGGCTTGCACAGTTTGTGTGTGTGTGTGTGTGTTTTGTGTATGAGTTAATTTGCATGTTTGTCATTTGTTTACCCGTGAAGAATACTTGAGGGAGTTTCTATGTTTCCACAACAGTATCATGGTGATAAGATCCCATACAGAGAGTTTACAAGGTGAGACATCTCCAACCATTAAATCCCTGGAACAATGCTATTATACACACACCGACAAAAGGCGTAATCAGGTGTAGTCAGTTCACTAACGGTAAGTGTTATTATAATGGGAGCATTAAACAATGTGCAATAAAAAAAGCCACAAAAATGGTGAAAGTTATTAACTCTAATAAAAAAACAATACATCTGTACACTAAGGAAGAAAGGTAGGGACAAACAAGGTACCCGATAAATTAAGTAACATTCAGCCTCAGGGCGTCAGCACCAGCTGGTGTAAACTGATGTACAGTAAAAGCCAAGTAATGTTACAATGAAGTGACAGCATCATACTAAGAGAACTTGTATTAACAACTTCACTTTTTTATATATAGGAGGTTTACACAGGAAATGTATTGTACCAATGCCATTGGCTTTGTGCTCTATCAACTTTAGCTTTCATTCAGTTATTATTGAACATAAAATATTTGAACAAAAACAAAAGAATCAAAGCAAAACAAAATGAAATAGTGCATTTTTTTTATTTGCATAAACAGCAACAAAATCACTGGGGAATTCTCTGGGCAGATCATATGGCATCATGTGTCCAGTAGAAATATAACACATGAACACAATCAATCCAGAGAAATGTGGGTTAAAATGCCAGGCCCGAGGCAGAAGGCTTTGGTGGCCTACTTTATCCAAAAGACCTTGTCTTGATCATGGGTCTCGATAGAGACGGGGCTTACGTACAGCTACGTAGCATACGGTCACGGTCTCTACGACTGGACACTTCACGAGACCAGACTGTACGTGAAACCGAACTAAGAAGGACCAGAATTTTTATTTTACACAAACACACACGGAGACAGACACACACATGGACTGAGCCAAGTCACGAGAAACTGATACAACAAAAAAATGCAGCATATAACGTCACAGTACCCGAAGTCTTTGATGTTACGAACAAAAGTGACATTTTCCCGCATTACATCCATCTGAGTTCGGCTATTAAGCTAGTTTGTTTTTAGCCTAAAATGGCCATATTCGCCTTTTTCAATTAACGGTCTATTGATGCCAGAGTGTTGTAAAAGTGGTATATTTCACGCAGACAGTTGGTTAGGTTATCAATATAATGGTTAAGAAATAGTATGCGACTCGGCTGAATAGAAGTGGCACCTGCAGGCCACAGCCCACACCACTGTTCACATCCCCCTAAGTTCATGATGACTAGGCTCATAAAGACATAAAAACAGCAGCAGACGCCATGGTGGACCACCTACCTTTCAATAAACTGTCTCCCGGTTCGTTGTAAAAAAAAGCAGCAGTGTGTGTAGAAAGAAACTCCTCCTGTCTTGAGAGTTCACTACAATAGTTTTTTTACCGCATTGATGCGCGACCCTCTCGTGCTAGAAACTCAGTGCGTATCGGGTTAGCGGGACGTGACGTCATTTGAAGGGTACGGCACAGAGGGGAGGAGTGCTCGTGGGCAACAAAAGAGGGGATTGGCTGATGCGACACTCGCTGCCCGTAGCGTCCAATCGAAAGACGAAGCGAGTACCAGTAGGACGTCAGGGGAAAAGCAGACTCCTGCTCATCTAACCAGATAAAAGATTAAACAGGCCCACATCACCAAGTCAAAATGACGAATTAATAGGAGGTGAGATAATAGCCGAGATGGGTGACTAATCATTCCGCCCTTGGAATTTGACTTTTGATTTTAAAACGCTTATGGACACTTGGCAGCTCTTGCTACTGTTATGTAATATTACATTTAATGAAACTATGTGTACATATTATGTATTATATATATAATTTAATATAACATATTATTACACATATTTTGGAACTTCCCTAATGTAGCAACATCATTGTTTTTATTCAGCATATGCACCTGTTTGGCTGAGGTGCATTGCTGGTTTTCCCCCAGCAGAGGCCAGACTATGCCCAGTCTTTTCTTCTCTGAGGTGCAGCTTGTTGCATTTTCCTGCACCACAATGATCCGTGAGTTGTGTTGTAATGTATGCTAACATAGTTGCCAATGGGTTTGTTTAATTTTTGTTTTAAGAAATGTATTTATCAGCATCACATGCTACTCAGAGAAAGGCCCTACAATAAAAAAAATAGCACATTTTACATTTTTTCAACCACTGTGAAGATCTCAAAAAATTTATTCAAATAGCAATGGCTCAAAGACACTGTAGGCACAAGTTTAATTTAAAAGAGAGCTTATATAACAAAGAGACTCAATGCCTCAAAACTAAATAAAGTGCTTGGCAATTATCTGGGTTGCAAGTTCCCAATAGTGTGACTGTGAAACTGCAAAGGCCTAATGGTGCACATGAGTGTGTTCTTCATGCCTAGTAACCAGCAGGCACTAGGTGCCGCCATAATATCGTGCACAGGGGCCCATTGTGACTACCTGAAGCCACTGGTCTGCTCAGTTTCTGTTATGACAAGACAGAGCTATGGCACTGGGGTCCTTTCTGCACATGTCAGGCTTTAACTCAGTGGGAAGTGAAGGGACAGCTCACAGACAGAGTGAAGCACACAGGCAGTATATACTTTATTGTGAATGCATGTGCAATATATAACATATATAGTATAGTTTTACATACAGTAAAAGCCAGTGGCGTTGGGAAAAAAATGTCTAGAAGTGTCTCAGTGGTAGAGCGGACCAGGGCAATCGGAAGGTTGGTGGATCCCTGGCCCTGCAGTCCCATGTCCAAGTGTCCTTGGGCGAGACACTGAACCCCGAGTGTGAATGTGTGTGAGTGTTTATCTGACGAGCAGGTGGCAGCTTGTACGGCAGCCCCGGCCACAGTGTGTGAATGTGTGTGAATGGGGAATGGTTCCAGTACTCTGTAAAACCGCTTTGAGAAGTCGATAAGACTAGAAAAGCGCTATATATATATAAAAGTCCATTACTGAGAGGTGGAGCTTTGTTACATGCTGTTAGGTAGTTAATCCATTTTTTTTCAAGTATTAGATTCTACAAGCCATTAGTATGTATATTATTCATTCATATTATTCATTATGCATATAATGACTAGTAGAGTTGGGAGACAAGACAGGGTTGTGAAACGTCCTCTCAGTTCCTCCGTTAGACATGACATTACATGAGTACAGTATGGACATAGTAGCATACCAGCAGCCAGCCGGGCAGCTGCCATTGACTGTGGAATTTAAAGGGACAGTGTCTCTATTCTGCAAGGTGATACCAGACCATGTTGCACAATGAGTATTTACAATAGGTAGCCTATGACAGCAAAGTTGTAGGCCACTGGTGAGAAACAAGGACCTGCTGACCTTTGGCAAACACACACTAAGCTATATGTACAGCTAGTACAAAGTCATGTCCTGTGAGACATATCAGAGATCCTGCAACAAACAGCAAAGGAATCATAAGCTTTATCCTAAAAGTGAGCACAACAGTGTATTCTGCATTGTCATTCTTAACAAATTTGTTGAACAGTATATTGAGCAAGGCCAAGGTTGGCTTTCAGTGTAGCTGAAGGACAATAAAAAAAAATCTTGGAATTTTCTACACTTTAAGTCCTTTGTTGCAAAGCTCACCTACAGGCGCTAAACAGATTAAATCAGTGTGGCAAGTATATTTCATAATATA
>NC_045742.1:1097076-1107729 GCF_008692095.1 Etheostoma spectabile
AATCTATTGTAATCCAAGCATTGTAAATGGACTGTTCTTATTTAGCGCTTTTCTAGATTAACAACGCTTTTACAGACTACAGGAACCATTCACACACATTCACACACTGTGGCCGAGCCTGCCGTACCACCTGCTCATCAGATACACACTCACACACATCTACACACTCCCACATTTACACACCAATGGGGCAGCATCGGGGGCCACTCAGGGTACAGTGTCTTGCCCAAGGACACTTCAATATGGGACTGCAAGGCCAGGGATTGAACCACCAACCTTCCAACAGGCGACCGCTCTGCCACTGAGCCACAGCCGCCCCAAGAGTTGAATAAAATCTGAGACACAAGCCGTCAATAAAGTGCAGCACATCTAGGAATTTAATAAAATTTACTCAACAAAAGTCACTCTGTAAAACAATTGGCGTAATAGTGTAATGTATGTACATCAGTGTAATGTATGTGTGTCCATCCATGAGATAAACACATGATCCACTTCACACCCAGTCCCACCCTGTCGTGATAGACGTGACCAAGCCGGCCTTGTGTATGAGTGTCTGTTTACATCGTCACCACGGCAATTCAGCCCTAGCCTGTACCAACAGCTTCAACAGGAACAGCTGACGAAAATAGAGCTTGGTCGACCGGCGGACTCTACCCAACTCTCTTACAGGGAAATTGGAAGGGCAGCAGAGGGAGGGGGTGAAAAGGGGAAATAGTTTGTCTACGGAAAAGGGCAGTGGAGCAAGGCTACCAGAGTTTATTGAAAGTCAGAGGCAAGGGAGGGGTGGTGGTACAGTGGTAGAAGGCTGAAGTTATCCAAAACAACATGTTATGGATGCAATCCAACCATTGACTGGTTCTCTAAAAGCCAAGATGATAATGATGGTTTGTAGAATGCGTCACATTTCTGAACAATAAAACCCCATGCCATGTTAAATACATATTTGCAGACTCTTTTGTCCCGAGCACTGTGATCGATACTTGCCCAGAATGTTACTGGTTACTGTGTCCCTGTCACGTGCCGGTGATAAACATGCTGGCGAGGATCTCAAGCTCTGAGCAATGGATTACCACTGCTCCAAAAATGTCTCCACGTCATCCCATTTATCAGTTTATTATTTTAAAAAAAAATCACCTTTCGCCATTTACATTTGCCAACTATGTACAGATGTTATTGGAAGTGTGAAAGCTAATTCTATGCAGGCACATTTTACATGACATTTACATTCAATGTGTCTAGCTATGTTACCACCATGCTCTTGTGCAGATAGATTGCAGATAGGCAGATATAGCATCCACACTGTAGTGAACTTTTGTCCAAAGTGAACACACTTGTAATCACAATGATATTGGTGCATTTGTCTTATTTCAAAATATGAATTGTCACTCATTTTAAACTAGAAAGTCAACAATTATTTTACCTTATGGTGTACCTAATTTTACAATAATTTCTCATCTTTGGTTTTTGATGGGTCAAAAGGCCTATTGATGAAGGGAAAAGACTTTATCTGTTGACATTGTGTTGAGTAGTTAGTTTTAATTGTAAACTACATGTCATGCTTCTTGAAGTATAGTAAAAAATCAAATCAAATGTCTATGTACAGTATATAATATATAAACCTTTTCTGGACGTTGAATGATTATATCAAGTGTACCAGTAATTTTGCATGTGGATAAAATCCCCTTACCCACTCCTCACTGACTCACAAAATAGATTATCAGTTTCATACCTCCCCCTCTGCCAGAGAGGAAATCCCTCAAAACTACACAACAGGAGCATGTAGCGGTTTTTCACAGTCACGTGGCCTTGTTCTCACGTGCGCCTAACACACACACCAACCTGTTCAAACATGGGGGGTCAATCAGCACGTCTTACAAAAACAGCAAGGTGATTAAGTATTACCCTGACATTTAGGAAAATGTTATCTTATCATTCTGCTCTGCAGTGTGTCCAGTCTGGTTCCAGTCGGACAGTAACACTTTGGCACACAGTAAGTTAATTTGGCATGATCTTAGAAAAGTTGTGATGGACCAAATACTGAGCATGTTTACAGCTGCTCTGAATCTCATCATAAATAATATATAAAATCATGTAAATCAAAGGCTCCTGGCCAAAACTCAAATAACCTTGATGCAATGCAAAGTGTTTCATAGTCACATCTGTAAGGCCATGGGACTCAACCAGTTGACCAACATCACTAACTTATGACGCATAGGGATCTGCTTATCTTTTATAGATATATAGTGACATCAGCAATAGTTTTGAAATCCAGGTTTTGGGGTCATCAGTGCTGAAGCATATATGCACGCCGTATTTTCCTCATCATAACTCACAGACTTACCAAATCCGAAATTACATGTCTGAAATAACTGCCTGGTCAAATACCAGCAGGTGCCACACCCACCCCCACATTGCAGAGCAATATGCCTGGTCTTTGAGCTACAGCTGACCTCATTCCTTAGGACCAGGCCTACTCCTACAGTCAGCCTCCCTAATCTACAGATCAGGGTCTGGAACAAACAGGCGTATCTAGCCCTGACCCTGCTGATAGTGTGTGAGGCTGAATGAACATACAGTGTACATGGGTCTGGGACAGTCCTTCAGGAACAAGGTGCACTTCAATTCAATCCTGTTGTTCAGAAATATCCACAACACACCATTAGCTAGATCTTTTGTTAGGTATTGTCATATATTAAGATTTCTCCGACGGTTCAATATTCCATCTTGTGAAACATAGAGTATGCATATATCTGACCTTAATGCTAATAACTTAGCCTAAAGCTTAACTGCTTAATCAGTTCAACACAGACGGGCCAAGTCTGTCTGCCTGGGTTGAGGTCACTCCGACAGTGTACACAAACATACCATTCCATACATGAGATGTCATGCAACTCATCAACTCGTTCATATGTTGGGTTCTGAGACTCATGCCTTTACATTACACAAGGTGTTACAGACAAAACATTATTCAAATATACAGTTGTGTTCAAAATAATAGCAGTCCAACATCACTAACCTCATAAATCCTATTTTGTGGTTGAAGTGATGTTTCTACATGGCAAATAATTTACTAGTAAATGTTGTAGAGTCCTAGAAAACCAACAGAGCCACCAGTCATGACACACATGCTGCTCATTCTGTGGAAATTAATCTGTTATTGAATGGGGCACGTTCAAAATAACAGCAGGGATGTGTTCAATTAGTGAGTTGATTGATTCTGTGAAGAAACAGGTGTCCGTTATGGCCCATAGTTAAGGAAGGAAGGAAGCAAATGTTGTGCATGCTGGTTATAGTGCATTTTACACTGAAATACTCAGCAACATGGCTCGTTCCAGACATTGCTCTGAGAAAGAGCGGCCTTTGATTAAACAGTTGATTGGAGGGGGAAAAACATATAAAGAAGTGCAGAAAATGAGAGGCTGCTCAGCCAAAATGATTTCAAATGCCTTGAAATGGCATCCAAAGCCTGAACAACGTGGGAAAATATGGTCAACTACCATTGGAATGGATGGAAGAATAGACAAAATGGCAAAGGATCAACAAATGATCAGCTCCAGGAAAATCAAAGAAGACTTACAGTTACCTGTGAGTACTGTTACAATCAGAAGAAGGCTATGTGAAGCAAAGCTATCAGCTAGAAGCCCCCCCGGCAAAGTCCCATATCTGAAAAAAAGACATGTACTGAATAGGTTGAAATCTGCAAAAAGGACACAGTGACTGGCCGAAGGAGAGATGGAGCAACATTCTGGGGACTGATGAGAGCTTAATTGTTCTTTTTGGGTCTAAGGGCCGCAGACAGTTTTTCCAACGACCCCCCTGCACTGAATTCAAGCCCCGGTACACTGTGAAGACAGTGAAGCATGGTGGTTATGGGATGTTTCTCATACTGTGGTGTTGGGTCTATTTATCACATACAAGGGATCATGGATCAGTTTCAATGCATCAAAATACTTTGAGAGAAAATGCCTTTGAAGCGGGTCTTTCAAGAAGACAAGGACCCAAACACACCGGTAAGGAGCAAAGTCCTGGTTCCAGATGAACCAGATGGATGTTATGGAGTGGCCAGCCCAATCCTCGGACCTCACTCCCATAGAACACTTGTGGTGACATCAGAAATATTGTTTCTGAGTCCAAACCCAGTAATGCAGAGGAATTATGGGATGTAGTTGAATCGTCCTGGGCTGGAATACCTGTTCACAGGTGACTCCATGCAACCCAGATGTGAAGCAGTTCTCAGCAAAGCCTTGAGACATTTCTCATTTGATACAGGAAATGTTTGAGTTGGTAAAGAAAAATGCAATTACTGCCATTTTTTATAGCCTAATATTAATTTTTCTTCACTTTCTATAAAAGGTAGAACACAAACCTGATCAATGTTGTTCATATTTTGATTTGGAATTGAATGTGCAGTGTTCCCAATGCATTGGTATTATGGAATTAAAAGCAATTCTAAAGATTGAGCATTATTCACTTTTTTTTTTCAACACACTGCTATCACCCACAGACACACACACACAAAGAAAATAACACACACAAACAATTGCCCACAGTTTGAATAGCCTTTAATTGAAATTATTCACATTTAAGTTCTCCCTCCACACAAAACAGAGTTGGAGCTGATTCTCAGAAGGCCCTGACCCCCATTAGGAGACAAAGAGAGTTAGCCATCCGTTTTTTGGGAGGAAGATACAACAAAACAACTGATGCCTGCAGTGAAAAACTCTACATGTATTAATGTAATCATCTTATATTTCCCAACTTAAAAAAGAGGCTACATTGTACAATGTTATTTACAAAAGATTAAAAAAAGTTAAATCAAAATGGATTTTTTTCAATCCTGCTGCAGCTCTGAAGTGACCAGACCCTTTCTTCGCTTAACACACTTAGGGTCAAAAACACCCTATAGTTTTCCAACTATTCCATTCTTTTTGGTTCTTCACAAAAGCTTTTATTTAAAAAAAAAGGTGAAAAAAAGCTTTAAATGCATTACAGTCATTTATGACGTTGGAGGCGTTTTAACTAATAATTCTCCACAGGAGGTAATACTGGAGCTCAGATGTCCATCTCAAACTGGTTGTCATCTGTTGGAAAGGGAGAGAAGAAACCGTTTAGAGATTAAAAGGGAGGTATTTGACAATCAGCTGGCAGTTTGCAAAACATGTGTGTATGTACCCAAAGCAAAACCACACCTTAAACAGACAACACAGAACATGGCAAAGTACAGACCTTATCAATGCACTCATAACTGGCAAGAAGAAAAAAAACCACAAAACATTTGACTACTGGGTGGAGCTTGCAAAACAAGACCGCGTGACAAGTCCTGTGGGTTTACCGACCCAGACAAGGGTGACGGGGGAAAAAGGGGGTCAACACTAATCCCCATGGTCTTTATTTTTGACAGGAGGAATGAGAGGGACAGATTGATGGTTTGATGTATTTTTGCTCAATAGTAAATAGCTATCTCAACTTGCCCCTGATCCCAAACCTTTGCTTACACTGCCATGAATCATTGCAATAATTTAATTTCCCCACTAGTGATTATATCTTCTGGAAAGGGCCCACAAAAAAATTCAGTTGACCCATATATTTGCTAATTAACTTGATTTTTCTTAACTCGTCAACATGAAATTAACAGCTGACACCATCAGCCTACAATTTAGAAAAAGCCTGGCTTATACAGTATGACATATATAGTGATTGTTTAGTAATTAGCCACTGACCTAGTTTTAAAGCCTAGTTAAACCCATAAAAGCTACAGCCTCTGAAAGACTAAACTAACACATGGCCATAATGCCTGAGCAACTGCTGTGTTGCAAAAATGTAGGCATAGCACCGCGAGAATATGTGCTGCACCTATCTGCTGTATTAGCACATGTTGAAAACTCATGACAATGTAAAAACTGGCAACTCATGGTAGAAAGAAAAAGGATTACAAGTACATGAGAACACAGCTGGAAAAGCATTTATGCATAGGGAAATAATGAGTAGTTCTTATAATATTGTGCATTGTGGGGGGATATTTTGATTTTTATAAAACTACAAAAAGCATGAAAGATGTATAGACATGTGTTTGCACACATGAACTTGCAAATGTGCGTTTACCAGTCTCTATATGAAAACAAGTCTGAGAAAACTAGGTAGTTGTTTGCTTACCTGCAATGTCCTTTTCTTCTTCCTCAGCCTCCTCCTTGAGATCCTGCAGTTTTCCCATGGGGTGCGTAGCGGGTACGGTTACCCCTGGGATCTGGGGCAGACAGCATGGGGGGGTACGGGCAAGAGGGGAGTTTCGACAATCCAACAGAAATTTTCTGTCGTAAATGATGCGGGTACCTGGGTTTGAGAGACAAAAAAGAAAAGATGAACAAAACATCAAATCCTACTCGACCAAAAGTAAACTTAATGCTCTGAAGACCAAATGCTGGAATATCTAACATTTGATAGAATAGTTATTACAAGAGCATCTTTACAGCTTGGCAAGGTGCACATTGGAGTTAGTATCGTTATCCTGTACTAGAGGCGATTTGAGTGAGAGCAGGGTTCTGTGTGCGAGCAGAGGGGAGGGCTGAAGGATGCCACTGCCATGAGTTCTAGGAAAATCAGAGTACAAAACATTCTCTCTGAAGCACGAGGCCGTGAGGATGAAGCAGGCCACGTTTGTTTTTTGACTGGGTAGAATCTTTTACATCGACGGTAGCTGTGACATGCATAGGCATCTATCCAAGCTTTTCTCACAGCGATGACATGATTTGAGGGTAAAGCAAACACACAAACCCTGCAGCTTGCCACATCTAAAATCTCCCTGGTAGTCTCATGTCTGTCCCCATTTGGACCTGGGCCAACTCCAAGCGAAAACAGCGTTATACACGGCGTGTTGTGATAAGTTTGACCAGGACATGACTGAGTCAAGGAGTGGTCTGCTACTTTTTTATTGGATTTTAAACCTGCTGAGCCTCGCCACGAGGAAAAACATGTTATGTAATAACTGTGGTGAGCAACGCATCCTGGACAAAGGGAAGCAAAGCAGAGGGGGAATGGAGGGAGAAATGGGGCGAGGGCTGCAACGCACGCTATAGCATAATGCAAGCAAGGCATTCCAAGACAGCATTAGATGTAAAAATGGGGATGGCATGACTCTGGCAGAGTGAAAGATGTTGCATATAAAGTGGAAGAAAAGTTCCTATGCCATGTTTAGGTTTAGCAGTGCCATCAATTTTTGGTACAGATTTAAAATAAAAAAACATATTGCTCAAACTCCCCACATTAGACATGTCCCTCCCCTCCTTTTAACTTGTACAAAATGTTCTCTACTGTTCCTAAAATGCAAAGCAAAGAGCAGCGGGGATAGGACAGCCTCCCAACTCCTCCACTGGCAGAGGCCAATCACTCTTCTGTTGCCCCCCCCCCCCCCCCCCCCCCCCCCCCCCCCCTTTAAGTCACAAGTCGGGCTAGACCGCCCCTGTTGTCTTTAGATGTCAATGTTTTCGATGTGTTCAGACCCCGATGCATGTTATGGGTATGTGTATGCCAATAACCCTGCATATCTGTGTAAGGAAAAGTTATATGCTATTAGCAATGGAAATACAGACATAACAACTGTCTGACTAACGTTACATACTTACACATACTGTATTGTTTGATTTACAATATATGACAGCAAACTTGTTGACAGCATTTATGTTAAGTTACCAACTGTTGAGTTTAAGCTAGTTCGGTTATTGTATGGTGTTAGGGCGAGATAAATCATATCTTTAAACAGATTCTATCAGAGCATTTTAGTGTTGTTGGAGCTTCTCGCGAGAGCTTGTCGTTGAGCTGTGGGCATTTGCACGGATGCACAAGTCGTTGTGTTAACGTCACAACTCTAGCTAACTTTTTCTGGTAAGTTCCGTGGTGTGAACACACTTTCTAAAGACTAATATGACCCCCCCCCCCCCCCCCCCCCCCCCCCCCCCCCCCAGCTCTTACCTCCAGGGGTGGTGGAGAAGAGCGTCCCCCCGGGTGTCTGGCTGTAAACGTCGGGAACCTGGGACCAGTCCTTCGGGGTGAACACCCTGGTGGGGATAGGGCAGCTTTTAGCATCTTTTGTGCCGGTCGACATGCTAGCTTCTCTGCTGCAGGCTGAGCGATAAAGTCCTCAAACAAACTCGCTATGTAAAGCTCGCGCACAGCCTTGCACAAAGACAAACGGAATTATTAGTATAAGAAAGTATTATTATTATTCTTTTATGTACAACTACCTGTTACCAAAGTAAAAGTAAAGCAACTTAAACTTGTAAACTGATAATTCTAACAAGGGGCGAGTGTGGGGCTCGGTGGTGTCCGCCTCCGACCAGCTACCACGCGCTGTATTTGTAGTAGCAGGCGGCCACTCGTGATGTTTTTGTGCAACAGCTCTGAGGCACGTGGGGCAACGGTTATTTGGTAGTGCGAATGTTTTCTAGCACGGGACAGTCCGTGGGGGCGGAGAGGAAGTATCTATAGTAGAAGGGGAAAATCTGCTTATTGATCATCAAATATTATGAAGAGAACACAGATATTTCCCGGACCTGTGTAAGTATGTTATTTTTTTTGTTAAAACATTATGTAAAGTGAAGATTTAGAGCTGACGTTCCCGCCAGCCTATCACTCCCACTCAAGCTGTTATCCTTTAGGAAAGCTTCTCTTCAGCCCTTTAATGTGGTTATGGAGTATTGGGGTCAAATAAATAAAATAAATGACTGCGATTTTCTTATTTCTTTGTCAACCATCAACCATAAAAAAACATGTTGGTCACTTTTTTCAACATTATCGCTTTTTCCGACATTTTTGTCATTTTTTCAATGTTGTGTGTTTTTTTTAAAAAATGTTTTATGATATTTTTAATGTTGAGATTTTCAGCTTATTTCGACGGCCCATTTTTTGTGACGAAAAAAAAATTAACTGGAAAAAAAAAATTTGACCCAAGGACAACAACATTGCTTTCCAGGGTTTCTCCGGTTCGTTAAACAAGCGCACTTCCACCTGTCCGTGCTACTCACGCGACAGCACTGCCCCTACAGGCGTCCGAAGGTGTGGCGCAGAGTGTGCACGTTTCTCACGAACAGATGAGAGCTCCTCACAGCTGCTGCTCATCTCTCTCGACAATCAAGAGCTTTGCCATTTCCCATATGTATCTTTTCTTTTTATTAAACTCTATTAACATTAGTACTTAATCATTTCATTCCATCACTGTGCAATATTATTTATTGAGTGTTAACACTTACCTATGCTGATTCAAGCTGATTTATATATGTATACTTGACAGTCACTACACTTTATGTCTTTGACTTTATATTTTTGATATTTTATACTGTTATATTCTTATATTTTTTTGTCACTACACTAGACAGTCACTACACTTTATATCTTTGACTTTATATTTTTGATATTTTATACTGTTATATTTTATACTGTTACATTCTTATATTTTTTTGTGTCAACACTGCAAAGGGATTGCTTTAATCTCGTTGCACAAGTACCGTGTACTTGTGTATAATGACAATAAAGGCATTCTATTCTATTCTATTACGTTCAAGTTTTCAGAATTGTGTCAGCCTCATAGTTCAATATCTGTGTTTACACTGTACAAACTGAATAACAGCGTTTAGTTTTCTTCCATGAACACACACTCAGTCCGTAATACTGCAAGTTTACAAGTGCAAGTGCACTGATGAAAGTATTGCAATATTTATATTGGCAAAGGCCCAAATAAATATTGCAATACTTTCATCAGCGGGTCATGGGCTTATTACCAACCTCCTTCAGCAATAGAGTGACTAACAGACATTTCATTCGTAAAAAAAAAAAAAGTTTATTATTTTTGAGATTAACTGTTCAAATGATAATAAAAACGACATTAATTTCAATCCAATCCACTTTATTTCTATAGCACATTTTACAAACACAAAGTTACCAAAGTGCTGCACCGAAAACTCAAACATACAAAACAATTCATGTAAAATATTGTAAAAACAAAATAAGAGCATTGGGTTAAAAACAACATAAACAACAACATTAATTTGTACTTTAATTTCCTTTCAGTTCAGTTCCTTTCCGGTTTCCTGTGATGATCAACATTGATACATTTGGGCCACTGTTTATATGTAAATTTAGCACAAAAATTAAGGAAATTTGTGTTAGGTAGATCATATCTCTGTGGTAACAACTGCTTTTTGCAGTACATCTGATACCTGGTTGGTTCCCTTTCACTGCCCCGTTTGAAAGGATCCTGCATTTGTGGGATGGGCAGCAGAGCTGGGTATGTGGGCTGCCCTTGTGAAAAATCTGCTCTGTTCAGTGATGAGTCCAGATTCAGCCTACAGCAGTTGGATCGTGGGGTCAGAGTGTGGGAAATATGCAGAGAACGCCCCAGGGTTTGGTGGAGGCCGTGTGATGGTGGGGGGGGGGGGGCCAGGCATCTCCCCAACTGGAGACACAAGGGCCTGGTCCATCACTGGAGGCAATCTCAGTGCAGAGATAGAAATGGGATTCTGCAACCAGTGGCGATCAGACAGGGCTGTAGTCAAGACCACCTTTGTCGAGTCCGAGACAAGTCCAAGACCAGGACTAGTCGAGTCCAAGTCAAGACCAAGTCCAGGACAGATGAAAGGTCTTATGCATGACAGTATCAAGACA
>NC_045742.1:1107739-1108011 GCF_008692095.1 Etheostoma spectabile
TTGGGTTTCACTTTCCCTCCAATATTCACCTGGACTCGGTCCAGACTAAAAGCCATATTTAGCAAGACCAGTGGCCAAGACCGAGACAAGTCCGAGTCCATAAAAAAACGGTCTTGAGTCCGGACTCTACAGCCCTGATCCCAGATCTCCACAGTCTGGGACCAAGCTCTATCCCTCTGAGAGTGCTGGCCAGGGGTAAATATCCTTCAAACAGGGTAGGGCATCGCTTGCCTTCAGGATATGTAGTTTGGAAGTCAATAATGGTCCAAAAT
>NC_045742.1:1108021-1111849 GCF_008692095.1 Etheostoma spectabile
GCAGTGGGACGTGACACCTGAAGTCTCCAGTCCACACAGAGAATTTCAATAAAGCATGAGACGTTTGTGTATGAGGAAGTTATTCCTTTCCCCCCCACTGGAGGGCGACATGAATACATTTGGGCCACTGTTTTTATAAAACATGATGTACTTGGAGTTTATCTTTTTTCTTCTTTTTTTTCTTTTTCTTTTACAAATTGGCAAATCATTTAACAAATTTGAAATGTACTGCAACAGAACTCAATGTTACAAATGGAATAAAACAGTTGGTTACGACCTGTAGTAGCTTCCTGAAAAAGACAGTTAAAAGAGTTTAAAAAAAAATCCTTGTCAGTTTGCTTGCATTGGCAGATCAATCATGAAGTAATCTATCTATTTATATATTTATTAGTCACATGAAATGATCTAAAAGTAGAGTTTTTAGGCCTCATTAAGGACCCTATGGCCTGAACCTCTCAGTGCTGCCTGGTGGACATGTCCTTTAGCCAAGGTATAGGGCATGGTCTATTGCTCCATGGAGTTCCCAGTGCAGTATGTGTTATGCACGCTGCGTCCTGCCCTGACTAAAAGGAGATTTATTATCTGGTGCACACACACTGAGAATTTCAGGGAAGCAGGAGAGATGCCCGGGTTTTCAAAATAAGGCCCCATGACAGCTGCATGCTACAGTTACATCATCACACAGGGTGCTGGTCCTTTTCTTGCTCTCAGCTGGTTCTTCTGTCACTCTGGGGTTATTACTCTGATGTTAGAAACTAGTTAAAAGTGCAACATTTAAGCTCTGATGATTACTAATGTGCACTGCGGGGTTATTGCTGAGCTGAGCTTGACCTAGAGTGGCCTTCACTGACCACTGAGTGGGGTGAGCTTCAAGAGCATTGTAATTGGTTGTCCGCAGCTCAATGCAGTCTTAGGAAGTGTCCTCATTTAGGATCCTAGTGGCCAGAGGGTAGAAGCTCCTCTTGAGCCTCTCAGTGCTGGCCTGGTTTATCCGGTACCTTCTTCCCAACCTTAACAGGGAGAATAGGCTTGCATTATGTGGCCTTAATATTAGTTTAAAAGTCATTGAAGATCCAATATGCAACTTACAGCAGTGTGAAGTCTCCAGGGCACATATGCTGAGAATTTCCGTGAAGCAGGAGACATCTCCGGACATCTTGTCCAGCAGATAAACCTTTGAAATGATACATACTGTACTTAGATTCCGGATATCTTCTGTGAAGGTGAAGAAGTGCATGTCAAGGCCATCAGGGCCACGAGTGATGTCAGGCCTGTGGCTCTCCCCTCTCCCCACACGGCTGTGTCCTTTCACCTCTGCTCTTCATTCTGTCCACGGGTGACTGCAGGGCCACCCAGACAACCTTTCTGTCTGGTTCGCTGATGACATACTTCTTCTCTCTCTGCTCTCGGGCCCCTGACAGCACCGCAGCTCAGCGCTTCATGAGTTTGTAGAGTGATGTGAAACTCCTGCCTGTAGAAGGAGATGGTGGTGACCTTCTCCAACACGCAGAGGCCACTGGCTTTGGCCAGTTGGGAGTCAGGTGGAGATTGTTACAAGATATACTGTATACCTAGGTCCAATCTTTGACAACCTGCTGGAATTTGCTTCCAGCACAGAGGAGGTCCTCAGGACGAGGGAGTGTCTCCAAGGTCAGCAAGGACATCCTAATACAATTGTACAACTCCTTCACTGAAAGCATGGTGACATTCTCTTCACCTGCTGGTTCCATCAGCCTTCAGAACACAAACCTCAAATACCAGAAATACTTCTACTCCCCCCCGGAGCCCTCTCCACTGAACGCGACCAGACGCTAACGTCAGCGGGCAGGATCCTACAGGACTCCTCACAAGTCCTGTTCCCTGTGACTCCCCTCAGGAGGCCCAAGCTGCAGGACTCCCCCCCCCCCACACCACACACACACACACACATGTTGGACTTATGCTCTGTTCGTCAAATCACCATGCTAAATATTATAGAGCTACTCATATACCTATCCTGGGTATACTTATATTGCCCTTAGGATGGTCATTCTGGTCATTGTTATTTTATGTTCAGCAATGTTGGCGTTGATCTTTTCTTACATTCATTATCATGAAGTTTATGGCTTTTTTTGCACTATTAAAATTCATATCATTTGGGCGCCCGGATAGCTCAGTTGGTAGAGTGGGCGCCCGTATATAGAGGCCCTTTGCTGAATGTCATCCCCCCCCCCCCATCCTCCCCTTTCATGTCTTCAGCTGTCCTGTCAATAAAGGCCTAAACAAATATACAGATATATATATATTTTCGGAATCTCATTTCTATATTAATGTTCCTAGATTGTTGTTTTTTTGCACTCATTCATTTGATGTTCAATTATTATTGTAAAGTGTAACCTGAGGCTTATTTAGCTAAAGTCGTTTTTTAATATTTAATTTCATGTTTTCTATTTTGTTGTGCACTGTTCTAATCTACGTATGGTCCCACTGGGGCTAATAAATGGTTGGAATTGAATTACAGATGCATTCTTCAAAAGTTCAGGAAGATATTAAACCGTGATAGAGCAATGTGCATATATTTATGTTTACATTCAGTTTGTTTGTTTTCTTATTTATGACCTTATTTTACATATTGTGTTTCATTCCTGTATTTTATCTTAGATTCTCATGTAGTTTTTTTCAGTTGTGTAGTTCTTTTTACTGCTGATGCATTTATAGGTCATTTGACAATAAATGACGTGAACTTGAGTAACCTGAATGACTACAGAGGCGGAACTTCCTGTATGATTTTATCCTCAAACCGCGGACGTAAGAAGAAAAAGGAAGGGGGAGGGGGGAGGGGGGGGCTGAGAGCATATTCACTTCGGGTTCTCATTGGTCCAGAAATATGGAATCAGATGACGTAGAATTTCCGGGTCTGTAGTTCCATAGAAAAGGTAACTGTCGGTCATTGTGAGGGGGATAGCTACAACATCACGACTGGTCGGTCTCCGCGCAAGGTACGAGTGCCTCAGACTCTCTGTCTGTCTCTCTCTGTCTCTGTCTCTGTCTCTCTGTCTCTCTAGCACTGGAAAGGCAGTGTCTTTTCTCTTTGTAGATGTGTGTTCGGGTTCATTTGGGTGAGAAACGTTGAATTGGGTCTGGCTACATCCTCGGTAGCTAACGTTTCTCAACTCGGCGGAGGAGCAGCGTGTAGCGGCGTCTTTCATCTTCCCGCTCCATTGTCAAACAGCTGTTAAATAACGTTAAATGTCTTTGGTTGAGATAGCCTCACAGGTCATCTTCGTTTTAAGACAGCCGGTCCTGACACATTCTTATTTTGTGGCTTTAATTTAAATGTAACGTTAGCTTGTATTGTTTTAAGACGTTAACTTTTGTACGTTACGTTCTGACGCTAAGCAACCAGCCCACACTGGGGGGGGGGACATTTCCTGGCATATAATCCGAATTGATATGGGTTACATGAGCAGTAACCGTCTAACGTTACTACTACCATGGAAATAATCCATTCATATGTGTATATGACTGTGTAACACGCGTTATCATTCCTGTAAGGTGACGGCAGGTTGGGTGGATCACTCCGCGTCATCATCATCATCATCATCATCATCATGATGGACGCATGTGCCAGTGTTTGCCTTTCTCCACGCGCACCTGGGTTTCACAAATGAAATGCTTTTTGTATTTGATTCACTTCCTCTAGACTAGACAAAACTAGAAAGACTAGCGAGTCTGAACAATGATTCACAGCGGCTTCATTACGGAATGTGGAGGGAGCAGCATCTGCTTTTATTACACAAAGTGTGTGTGTGTGTGTGTGTGTGTGTGTGTGTGTGTGTGTGTGTGTGT
>NC_045742.1:1111874-1119146 GCF_008692095.1 Etheostoma spectabile
AGTTTTCTTCCATGAACACACACTCAGTCCGTAATACTGCAAGTTTACAAGTGCAAGTGCACTGATGAAAGTATTGCAATATTTTATTGGCAAAGGCCCAAATAATATTGCAATACTTTCATCAGCGGGTCATGGGCTTATTACCAACCTCCTTCAGCAATAGAGTGACTAACAGACATTTCATTCGTAAAAAAAAAAAAAGTTTATTATTTTGAGATAACTGTTCAAATGATAATAAAAACGACATTAATTTCAATCCAATCCACTTTATTTCTATAGCACATTTTACAAAAACAAAGTTACCAAAGGGCTGCACCGAAAACTCAAACATACAAAACAATTCATGTAAAAATATTGTAAAAACAAATAAGAGCATTGGGTTAAAAACAACATAAACAACAACATTAATTTGTACTTTAATTCCTTTCAGTTCAGTTCCTTTCCGGTTTCCTGTGA
Source organism: Etheostoma spectabile (assembly GCF_008692095.1). NCBI lineage: Eukaryota > Metazoa > Chordata > Actinopteri > Perciformes > Percidae > Etheostoma > Etheostoma spectabile. Next base: position 1,112,331 of record NC_045742.1, read on the forward strand.
TGAGTCAACATTGATACTTTGGGCCACTGGTTATATGTAAATTTAGCACAAAAATTAAGGAAATTGTGTTAGGTAGATATATCTCTGTGGTAACAACTGCTTTTTGCAGTACATCTGATACCTGGTTGGTTCCCTTTCACTGCCCCGTTTGAAAGGATCCTGCATTTGTGGGATGGGCAGCAGAGCTGGGTATGTGGGCTGCCCTTGTGAAAAATCTGCTCTGTTCAGTGATGAGTCCAGATTCAGCCTACAGCAGTTGGATCGTGGGGTCAGAGTGTGGAGAAGTTGCAGAGAACGCCCCAGGTTTTGGTGGAGGCTTGGGATGGTGGGGGGGCAGCATCTCCCTCACTGGAGAAACAAGGCCTGTCATCACTCATCACTGGAGGCAATCTCAGTGCAGAGATAGAAATGGGATTCTGCAACCAGTGGCGATCAGACAGGGCTGTAGTCAAGACCACCTTTGTCGAGTCGAGACAAGTCCAAGACCAGGACTAGTCCGAGTCCAAGTCAAGACCAAGTCCAGGACAGATGAAAGGTCTATGCATGACAGTATCAAGACAATCATTTTGGGTTTCACTTTCCCTCCAATATTCACCTGGACTCGGTCCAGACTAAAAGCCATATTAGCAAGACCAGTGGCCAAGACCGAGACAAGTCCGAGTCCATAAAAAAACGGTCTTGAGTCCGGACTTCACAGCCCTGATCCGCATCTCACAGTCTGGGACCAAGCTCTATCCCTCTGAGAGTGCTGGCCAGGGGTAAATATCCTTCAAACAGGGTAGGGCATCGCTTGCCTTCAGGATATGTAGTTTGGAAGTCAATAATGGTCCAAAATGCAACTTACAGCAGTGGGACGGGACACCTGAAGTCTCCAGTCCACACAGAGAATTTCAATAAAGCATGAGACGTTTGGGTATGAGGAAGTTTCCTTTCCCCCCCACTGGAGGGCGACATGAATACATTTGGGCCACTGTTTTTAAAACATGATGTACTTGGAGGTTATCTTTTTTCTTCTTTTTTTTCTTTTTCTTTTACAAATGGCAAATCATTTAACAAATTGAAATGTACTGCAACAGAACTCAATGTTACAAATGGAATAAAACAGTTGGTTACGACCTGTAGTAGCTTCCTGAAAAAGACAGTTAAAAGAGTTTTAAAAAAAAATCCTTGTCAGTTTGCTTGCATTGGCAGATCAATCATGAAGTAATCTATCTATTATATATTATTAGTCACATGAAATGATCTAAAAGTAGAGTTTTTGGCCTCATTAAGGACCCTATGGCCTGAACCTCTCAGTGCTGCCTGGTGGACATGTCCTTTAGCCAAGGTATAGGGCATGGTCTATTGCTCCATGGAGTTCCCAGTGCAGTATGTGTTATGCACGCTGCGTCCTGCCTGACTAAAGGAGATTTATTATCTGGTGCACAACACTGAGAATTTCAGGGAAGAGGAGAGATGCCCGGGTTTTCAAATAAGGCCCCATGACAGCTGCATGCACAGTTACATCACACACAGGGTGCTGGTCCTTTTCTTGCTCTCAGCTGGTTCTTCTGTCACTCTGGGGTTATTACTCTGATGTTAGAAACTAGTTAAAAGTGCAACATTTAAGCTCTGATGATTACTAATGTGCACTGCGGGGTTATTGCTGAGCTGAGCTTGACTAGAGTGGCCTTCACTGACCACTGAGTGGGGTGAGCTTCAAGAGCATTGTAATTGGGTGTCCGCAGCTCAATGCAGTCTTAGGAAGTGTTCATTTAGGATCCTAGTGGCCGAGGGTAGAAGTAAGTCTCTTGAGCCTCTCAGTGCTGGCGTATCGGTACCTCTTCCCAACCTTAACAGGGAGAATAGGTTGCATTATGTGGCCTTAATATTAGTTTAAAAGTCATTACAGATCCAATATGCAACTTACAGCAGTGTGAAGTCTCCAGGGCACATATGCTGAGAATTTCCGTGAAGCAGGAGACATCTCGGACCTCTTGTCCAGCAGATAAACCTTTGAAATGATACATACTGTACTTAGATTCCGGATATCTTCTGTGAAGGTGAAGAAGTGCATGTCAAGGCCATCAGGGCCACGAGTGATGTCAGGCCTGTGGCTCTCCCCTCTCCCCACGGCTGTGTCCTTTCACCTCTGCTCTCATTCTGTCCACGGGTGACTGCAGGGCCACCCAGACAACCTTCTGTCTGGTTCGCTGATGACATACTTCTTCTCTCTGCTCTCGGGCCCCTGACAGCACCGCAGCTCAGCGCTTCATGAGTTTGGAGAGTGATGTGAAACTCCTGCCTGTAGAAGGAGATGGTGGGTGACCTTCTCCAACACGCAGAGGCCACTGGTTTGGCCAGTTGGGAGTCAGGTGGAGATTGTTACAAGATATCTGTATACCTAGGTCCAATCTTGACAACCTGCTGGAATTTGCTTCCAGCACAGAGGAGGTCCTCAGGACGAGGGAGTGTCTCCAAGGTCAGCAAGGACATCCTAATACAATGTACAACTCCTTCACTGAAAGCATGGTGACATTCTTCACCTGCTGGTTCCATCAGCCTTCAGAACACAAACCTCAAATACCAGAAATACTTCTACTCCCCCCGGAGCCCTCTCCACTGAACGCGACCAGACGCTAACGTCAGGGGCAGGATCCTACAGGACTCCTACAAAGTCCTGTTCCCTGTGATCCCTCGGAGGCCCAAGCTGCAGGACTCCCCCCCCCCCCACACCACACACACACACAACATGTGGACTTATGGCTGTTCGTCAAATCACCATGCTAAATATATAGAGCTACTAATACCTATCCTGGGTATACTTATATTGCCCTTAGGATGGTCATTCTGGTCATTGTTATTTTATGTCAGCAATGTTGGCGTTGATCTTTTCTTACATTCATTATCATGAAGTTTTGGCTTTTTTTGCACTATTAAAATTCATATCTTGGGCGCCCGGATAGCTCATGGTTGAGAGTGGGGCCCGTATATAGAGGCCCTTGCTGAATGTCATCCCCCCCCCCATCCTCCCCTTTCATGTCTTCAGCTGTCCTGTCAATAAAGGCCTAAACAAATATACAGATATATAATATTTTCGGAATCTCATTTCTATATTAATGTTCCTAGATTGTTTTTTGCACTCATTCATTTGATGTTCAATTATTATGTAAAGTGTAACCTGAGGCTTATTTAGCTAAAGTCGTTTTTTTAATATTTAATTTCATGTTTTCTATTTTGTTGTGCACTGTTCTAATCTACGTATGGTCCCACTGGGGCTAATAAATGGTGGAATTGAATTACAGATGCATTCTTCAAAAGTTCAGGAAGATATAAACCGTGATAGAGCAATGTGCATATATTTATGTTTACATTCAGTTTGTTTGTTTTCTATTTATGACCTTATTTTACATATGGTTTCATTCCTGTATTTTATCTTAGATTCTCATGTAGTTTTTTTCAGTTGTGTAGTTCTTTTATGCTGATGCATTTATAGGTCATTTGACAATAAATGACGTGAACTTGAGTAACCTGAATGACTACAGAGGCGGAACTTCCTGTATGATTTATCCTCAAACCGGGACGTAAGAAGAAAAAGGAAGAGGGGAGGGGGGAGGGGGGGGCTGAAGCACTATTCACTTCGGGTTCTCATTGGTCCAGAAATATGGAATCAGATGACGTAGAATTCCGGTCTGTAGTTCCATAGAAAGGTAACTGTCGGTCATTGTGAGGGGGATAGCTACAACATCACGACTGGTCGGTCTCCGCGCAAGGTACGAGTGCCTAGACTCTCTGTCTGTCTCTCTCTGTCTCTTCTGTCTCTCTGTCTCTCTAGCACTGGAAAGGCAGTGTCTTTTCTCTTTGTAGATGTGGTTCGGGTTCATTGGGTGGAGAAACGTTGAATTGGGGTGGCTACATCCTCGGTAGCTAACGTTTCTCAACTCGGCGGAGGAGCAGCGTGTAGCGGCGGCTTCATCTTCCCGCTCCATTGTCAAACAGCTGTTAAATAACGTTAAAGTCTTTGGTTGAGATAGCCTCACAGGTCATCTTCGTTTAAGACAGCCGGTCCTGACACATTCTTTTTGTGGCTTAATTAAATGTAACGTTAGCTTGTATTGTTTTAAGACGTAACTTTTGTACGTTACGTTCTGACGCTAAGCAACCAGCCCACACTGGGGGGGGGGACATTTCTGGCATATAATCCGAATTTATATGGGTTACATGAGCAGTAACCGTCTAACGTACTTCTACCATGGAAATAATCCATTCATATGTGTATATGACTGTGTAACAAGCGTATCATTCCTGTAAGGTGACGGCAGGTTGGGTGGATCACTCCGCGTCATCATCATCATCATGATGGACGCATGTGCCAGTGTTGCCTTTCTCCACGCGCACCTGGGTTTCACAAATGAAAGCTTTTTGTATTTGATTCCATTCCTCTAGACTAGACAAAACTAGAAAGCTAGCGAGTCTGAACAATGATTCACAGCGGCTTCATACGGAATGTGGAGGGAGCAGCATCTGCTTTTATTACACAAAGTGTGTGTGTGTGTGTGTGTGTGTGTTGTGTGTGTGGTGTGGTGTGTGTGTGTGTGTGTGGTGTGTAAACTAAAGAAACTACAATGACATGGAGCCTGGTTCCACTGCCAGGCTCAACGTCCATGAACTAGTCCCTCACGGAGAAAGTGTGTGTCTCTGTCAGTCTCTCTCTGTCGCGTGCCCTTGTAGTATCTAATGACTTGTGACTTGAATCAAGTTCTGTTCCAATCAATCACTGTTGATGAGAAAAGTCAAAGGGTTAAGGATTTCCATTTAAGTGAAAAGAGTAAACTTTGAAAGGAACGTTTATGTGAAAAAGTGATGAGTGGATGAAGATGTTACCCAGCATGTGATTTTATCCACCATGGCTCTGGCCACGTAGCAAACCTGGATGTAACCTGAACATATTTTATATAAAGTGCTTCTAAGATAGTAAAAGGCAGAGACACTCTCCAAGCTTCTGCAGAATCTTTGCTCTGATACATATTATAATCAGGAAACCGCGTCAAGCGGTCCTTGTAAAACAATGTTCAGCATGCTGTTCAGCCCCCCACACCCCCCCCCCCCCCCCTTCACTGAGAAACAGCTGATGTCTCTCTTACCAATGTCTTGACATCTGTGTGCTGGACACCTGTCTGAGGCTTTCCATTGTGGGGGGGTCAGGGCCAGTGGGAGGATCTCGACCTCACTGGCCAAAGTTTAAAACGTAGAATCCCAATCTTTATTTAGGCGCCCCCCCCTTCAGGAGCACAGCCAGATGTTCCTCTTGGATATACACATAGAGTATTTGTGACGTAGATCAGAGCGATGATTCACTGGAATGTGAATCACACGGTGTAAAAGGAAGGTCTTTTGGATAGGGAGGGGGGGTTACATCAGTGCATCACTGACTTTTTATTTATCATAAAACAGATAAAGTACAACTGCCTCTTCCAGACAGCTGCTGGCACAGAACTGATATAATCCTGACTTTTGACTTGTAAAATGCATTGATTAATTATGTCACATGTGCTTATTTTCTGATGGTATTTTCTCTTTTATTCCAACTTTAGGTATAACATTTCAGGGACATCGGACCAAATACTCACCCTACAGTTGTGGGATTCTGGACATTGTCAACTCGGGGGGGATTTTCTCTTTCTGAAGCTTCCCGTCTGACACACCTTTAACCTCTAGTGACCTACACACCATTAAAATATAGACTTCATAGTTTGTTGAGCACTCTTCCAGAGATCAGTATGGGTCTCCAGTCAGACTATTCCCTCCAGTCCATCCTCTTATTTCCAGTCCACCTTTTGGTATGGCTGTACTCCACCTTGTCCTTCCTTCCCTGGTACTACATCACTGGTGCCGGGGAAAGAAAAGCGCTGTCCAAGCGCATAAAGGCCCGTTCCACCACAGGCCGCCCAGAGGGCCCATACCGCTCTGTCGACCACTTTGATTCCTTGGCCACGGAGGACATCCCGGGGAAGGACACACTGGATAAGCTGTTTAAGCATGCCGTGCAGCGCTTTGGGCAGGCAGATTGTCTCGGCACCAGGGATATACTGAGTCGAGAGAATGAGATTCAACCCAGCGGTAAAGTATTCAAAAAAGTAAGGATTCCCATTACTGTCATTTTTTGTGGGGGAGGGATGCTTGTGAGGACAGATGTCTGATGCTGACTCTCTCCCCGCTAGCTGATCTTGGGGGAGTATAGGTGGCTCTCCTACCGTGAAGTGGACACTGCAGTCAGTGAGTTTGGCAGTGGACTGGCAGCTCTGGGGCAGAATCCCAAAACTAGTATTGCAATCTTTTGTGAAACCAGAGCAGAGTGGATGATCACGGCCCAGGCATGCTTCAGGCACAACTTCCCATGTAAGTATACTACAGTTTTGTAAAGTACAGGGCAAGATGGCATGTCACAACATGTGAACAATGTTATAACCGAGTGTTTTGCATTTGTAACAGTGGTGACATTCTATGCCACGCTTGGAGAAGATGCTATCGCATTCGGACTGAATGAGACTGGAGTTACACATCTAGTTACCAGTGTGGAACTGCTTGAGACTAAACTGAAAGTGAGTTAATCCCTTACAGCACACAATCGGAGCAATTCAATTTTAATTATAGTATCAATTCATAACGAGTTATCTCGAGACACTTTACAGATAGAATAGGTCTAGACCACTCTAGAATTTACAGATAGAATAGGTCTAGACCACTCTAGAATTTACAAGGACCTAACAATTCTAGTAGTTCCCTCCAGAGTAAGCCATATATATACTTTGTATCTATCTATCTATCTATCTATCT
>NC_045742.1:1119156-1132650 GCF_008692095.1 Etheostoma spectabile
TCTATCTATCTATCTATCTATCTATCAGGTGACACGCACTAAACACATGATTTCATCAAAGTTGGCAAATGGAACCCAGAACAATATAGTGTATTGTATGCAGCCACATAAATGAATGAATAAACATAGTATCTGTTGAGATGTATTTGAAGTTGGAAACATTGTAGTCTATGACTGGTGCTCAGTCTTATTGCATTATGAAGCATTAAGTGCAACAATATGTGGACTGTGTCGGGACTAATAAGTGGGAGAGAGGTTAGGGTGAGGGTTTTACATGGACTCTGTGCATAGAGCTCATTAGAATCCATACTCAAGGGCACCTGGGTAGCTCGCCTGTCCTATCTAAATAAAAGCCTAAAAGAGTCCATACTCAAGATAAGGAAATTTAAGACTGTAAAGTTGAGAAAATGAGTTTCCATAAATATGGTACATGTTTAACAGCCTTTTTAGAGAAAAAGGCTGTTACTTCTTTGTAACAGCCTTTGTGGATCTTCCAGTAGATTGATTTAGTAGGTCAGGTTGCCGTTGTAAAGATTATGTCAACAAATGTGGCGCTAGAAATTGTTATTTTTAAAAGGAAATCATGTGATCGGGCCTGCTGTTGTAATTGCAGCTTTGTCCGCTCTGTCCAGAATGTGCTTCCACAGATCCCGAAACTGAAGCATGTGATCTACGTGGACCAGGGGAAAATTAGCCCAGAAGGCTACCCAGCTGGACTGTCCACCCACAGCATGCAGGCTGTACGAGAGCTGGGCGCGCTGCCTGAGAATAGTGTGTATTTGTCTGACTCACCTTGGTTGTACTTCTTTGTCAAACTCTGGGGTGAAAAGCCTCACCCGTACTGTAAAAGACAATGGGCGTTTGTTTGTGTTGCAGTGGGGAGGGCCATTGTGACGCCCCAGCCCTCTGATCTGGCCGTGGTGATGTACACCAGCGGCTCCACAGGCAGACCCAAAGGAGTCATGATTGTCCACAGTAACATCACCGCAGGGATGACGGGCCAGTGTCAACGCATCCCCGGACTCGGGTGAGTTTATGTTGGTCAGCACGCATACATTTAGTAGGGCTGGTTGATTTTGGGGAAAAATAGTAATCAACAATTATTTAACTCGTTACTTGTTGACTTTTGGCAAGATGTTGCAAATGTTGAACTTAAAAAAACAGGTACGAAGTTAAACAAATCAACGTTAATAAAAACACCTAGAACTTAGAAATTTCCCTTAATACTTTTTCCATTTGAACTTTTTTTTAAATTCAGAACATATGACAAAATAATAGTTTACTGACCAAAACAGAATAATCGAGAAAAACGATTATTTTGCTTTTGTGATAATTAGGAGTTGAAATCCTAATAGCAATAAAATTTTGATTAATTGCACAGCAGTTGTTTTTTAACATTGTCAAACCAAGGTTCAATGGCACCTTCACAGCTCTTACTGAATAGACCATCTCTATTTCAACTAAAACATTGGAAATTCCAAGTAGATACCAGTAGAATATTCCATATGAATGTGCTGGGCCGGGCTTCCAGGAGCAGAATAACCCCCCCCCCTCCAGCTATCTAGAGGTGTAAACGGAGATGGATGGTGCATCTAAATTCACAAGCTGTGAACCACGGAACGGCACAGAAGTTTATTGCGATCACTGGAAAGAGAAAGCTGCAGGCGCTGCTCCCTGGCCCTAACCTTTTCTTCTGCTCTTCCTGTGCTGTGGCAGGCCTACTGACACCTACATCGGCTATCTGCCCCTGGCCCATGTTCTTGAAATGACTGCTGAAATCTCCTGTGTCACATATGGCTGTCGGATCGGCTACTCTTCCCCCCAGACACTTTCAGACCAGGTAATACTCAGCACCAGCACCAGGCTGGACCAACTTATACAACATATCTGTCATGCTATATTTCTTAATAACACACCAGGGTGTGGTAACCAACACGTTTCTACATTGTTGCCAGTTGCTTAATCACGGTTGCTGTCTAAAGTAATCAGTGTGTTTGTTCCCTTTAGTCCACTAAGATAAAGAAAGGAAGTAAAGGAGACTGCTCTGTGCTCAAGCCCACCCTGATGGCAGCTGTGCCAGTAAGTAACCTGCTTTATATTCTTCATCTGTCCATCCATCTCTCCCTACCCTGTGTCCCTCTCTCTGGTTTCCTCCCCTCTCTGTTTGCTCAGTTTTACACACAATCCTTTTTTAACCGACTTATCACCAAATGTATAAATTAAATCCTTACTTTTTTCAACTTAAAAGGAAATTCTGGATCGCATCAACAAGAATGTGATGAGCAAAGTGCAGGAAATGAGTTTCATTCAGAAGACGCTGTTTACACTGGGCTACAAATATAAACTGGAGCAGATCAAGAGAGGCTATGACGCACCGCTCTGCAACGCGTAAGAAACCACCACGGCTCCTTCACTGCCCTTTTACAAATGTGTTTATGGGGTTCAACTTCAAATAAAACACGGACATGTCTTTTCAGCCTGTTATTCCAGAAAGTGAAGAAACTTCTGGGGGGACGGGTGAGGATGATGTTGTCTGGAGGAGCCCCCCTGTCCTCGGCCACTCAGAGGTTCATGAATGTGTGTTTCTGTTGTCCAGTGGGTCAGGGCTACGGCCTCACTGAAACCTGTGGCGCAGGCACCATCACAGAGGGTAGGAGCAGATGTAGAAGGATACAAGAGGAAGAGAGTGTAAATATAGGAATCAATAATTATGATATTATAATTTTTATATATATATTGTTTCTTGTCATACATTACAGTTATGGACAACAGCACTGGTCGTGTTGGAGCTCCTCTTTTTTGCTGTGAGCTCAGACTCCGGGACTGGGCTGAAGGTATGGTTGACAACCTGTTGGTACATGCTGCACATACAGGGCAGACTTTAAAGCATTTTTAATTACAGGCAATGTTTTCCCTAGCTTTGTGGAAGTCTAATGTGTGTGTGTGTGTGTGTGTGTGTGTGTATTTGTTTACTAAGAAAAGAAACAATTTCCCTACACTTTGAGGGTTTTTGTGTCTATTTGTAGTCGTGTTGTCACTTTTTGGTCATTTGTTTTCTTTGGGGTTGCTTTGGGTGTCTGTGGTCATTTTGTGTCTCTTTTTCACATCATTTTGCACTGTAATTATAACCATATTGGTGTCTAAAACGTTGGAGAAGCTAAAGCAGAAATTATATAAATAACACTCAAAAACCTTAAACAAAACTTGCTAAAGAAGTCTTTCTACAATCATTAGATCTGAGAAAAGTCTTAGTTACATTCATTGGACTTGGGAGTTGCTCCTTAACCTTTTATAATGGCAGTGAAAACCCTGCCAGGGTAATTAGATTTAATTTAACTACTTTGTCTCTCAGGTGGCTACACCAGCAAAGACAAGCCCAACCCAAGAGGGGAGATCCTGATTGGCGGTCCCAATGTAACCATGGGTTACTACAGGAACGAAAGCAACGATCAGGACTTTTTTGCGGATGAAAAGGGTCAGAGATGGTTCTGCACCGGAGATGTAGGAGAGATTTACCCAGATGGCTGTCTACAGATAGTGGGTGTGTATATTGGTTCTCTATCTTCCAAACAAGTGAACATAACACAGACACTAGACCCAGACAACAGCTGATCATACCAACAGACAGATGAAAAATTACAAGAAAACAATATTAACAGATTATCATCCTCCATGGTATAATTACAATGAAATGTAAATAACCATGTGGACTTTAACCTTTGGGGATCCACTCCCCCCCCCCAGAGTTGTAAAACCTATGAATAGGATCTCAGCATAGTCCTCTCCAGTAACAGCAGTGTGCAAGTTCACCTGTGTTTGGTTGGTAAGTCCACACTAAACGGTACGTTCAAAAGGTTGAAACTAGATATTATCATAGAAATCAAAGGGTGTAATCACAGGAAATGTTTTATTTATTTTAACGGGTGTAATATACCAGCTGGCTGCTCCTCCTCCTCCACGCTATCCCTCCTTTCAAAGCGGTGCACCGTGCCAACCGATCTTCCAGAGGACTTTACACCTGAGGGCGAGGTGTAACTTATGCAAAACTATGTGCAAAACAAATTCCCCTCGGAACAATAAAGGTTTCATTCATAACTCGTGCCTACGTTGGAACTATTTCCACTAGTGTAACCCTTGAAATGTTAGTAGCGCTTTAACCCCGACCTACATTAGAACAAACGTTTTAACTAGTTTGAGTCTGAATAAGCATTGGTAATAAAGTAATGGCAGCTGTTTGACTTGATTCAGGAAGGAATGCTCATACAAGCTATTAAATATCTACATGCTTAGTATAGTTGTTGAGGAACGCTGTCAGGGCCGGCAGCTTTCCCCGAGGGAATGTCATCCTTTATCTATGGAAATGTTAACTTATTAAAGCCTGTCTGTGTATTTGTTGTCTTACTTTGTCCATTTACTCAGGGCCAAAGCTGTCATCTGATACTGGTTGCAAAAGTCACACTATACAAAAAAATTGTTTTAATCACTTATGTGCAGTCAATGTGGTTGTAAGCTGTTTGTTTGTTTGTGTAGAGCACTATTGTAAACCAAATTTTTTCTTTTTTTTTTCTTCTTCTTTTCTTCTATTGTCATAAAGACCGCAAGAAGGACTTGGTCAAACTGCAGGCTGGAGAGTATGTGTCTCTTGGTAAAGTCGAGTCGGCTCTGAAAAACTGCTCCATCATAGACAATATCTGCGCTTACGCAAACAGGTGAGGAAGTTGCCTTGATTTACAGGAAGTGGGATTGGAGTTTATTCTACGTCCATTTGTAGGAATACATACTGTATGTTGTACTACGGCAAAGCATTTTAAAGTTACTGAAAACATCAAATTATAATTTAAAAAGTCACTCCAGATGCCAGGGTGGTGTGGGCGGTTTAATTAGATGCGAATAAAACCCAATGACTAAATACCTACAGGTTAGAAAACTACGTGAAATCCCTTCTCCCAGATGAACTTGATCCGTGTCTCAGGTTGAGAATGAGGTTAATCACATTCCTCACTTCTACAGTGTCTTTAAAATCTCAAAATACCTTCAGACATACAGCAAGCTTGGTATGAGTGGTGATTATGTATCCGCTGACCTAGAGAAAGACAGACTGAGACTTCATCCACATCTAGTGTGTACAGATTGCAAGAATCCAAAGACAAACGTCATACATTTGTTTCAGATGTGTCACCTCTGTGTGATAAATGTCGGTCAACTGAAGCCACTTCCACAGAATCACGCATTCTGCTCCTGACTGTTTATATTGGGAATCCATATAAAGTGTACAGAAAGTTGGAGAAGGTTTTCCTAACTCTGATATTTACAGATCCATGCATTCCCACCCATTTCTTTGTTATACCTAAAAACACACTGTGATATGTAGTTTTATATTCACGTCATCCAGTCCTCAGGATAGATGCTCTCCCTGTCCACAGCCTTGTAGGGATGAGTAATATGCTCTAGGTGCTAAAGATTTCTATGTTTGGTACTGCCAACTTATTTTGTTATGGTCAAAAAAATCACGGCAGAGAATCGTGATATCAATCCTTAGCAAAACAATTGGGATTCATATTTTCCCCCGAGTTGTGCAGGCCTAGTTTCAGGTCTCCACCTCCACCACCGTCTTCAGCCCGTATACGTTTAACAACTGTAACACACACTTTATTTAACCTGCTTTCAACGCGGCCCTTAAATGACATCTTTCAGTTCACGCGCTGGAACACTCACCAAATTCTTCCAGGACTTTCACTTCAACTGCACCACCTACGCCTCCACAGGACGTGCTTCACCTTTAACTGAATATACGTCTTCAGCACTTTCACTTCAGCTTTAGTCCGTGCTTACAATGACATCATCACTACCTTCATTCAGTGCTTACGGTGCCAAATCCAGCTTCTTTCAGAACCTCCCGTATAACTATATCCACTTTTAGTTTTGTATTTTGAACGCCCCTTTGACTGATTGTTTGAACTATTTTAAATGTTTAGACCGCTGCCAGCACACATACGTCTTTTCTTTTCTTTTTGTCAACCTTCTTCCTTTGGTTCATCCTCTCAGTGAACAGAACTACGTGATCAGCTTTGTGGTTCCCAACCAGAAAAGGATGACCCAACTGGCCAATCAGAGCGGCATAGTGGGGGAATGGGAGGAGCTCTGCACGCACCCCGACATGGAGAGAGAGGTTCTCAACGAGATCAAGAAGGTTGCTGCTAACAGTAAGAAATGATCGTGTGATATGGCTTTACAAATTCTTTACTTTTATGCATACTTCTTTCTTCTGTGCAATATTTAATACTTTTGATACACCAATAACTGTGCAATTTTATAACATTATTTTCATAATGCATATACAAACCATATTTATTTTTCTTACTGTTTTATATATGTATATAGTTGTTTCTGGAACTGTGCACCCCCCCCCCCCCTTTTTTTCTTTTCTTTTGCACTTCTTATATTTTATTCCATGTTATATTTGTGCTTCAGTCTTGTTGCTTAGGTTTTGCGCATGTGTACAAAGACAATAAAGGCTTTCTATTCTTATATCCACCTATACATACTCTGTATGCTGTGTACCAATATTTTAAGAGAATTCTTTGCGATCAATATGGGGAAGAATCACTGTTCCTCCTCTTCACTTTCATCCATCTAGATAAACTCCAGCAGTTCGAGATTCCAGTGAAGGTACATCTGAGTCCAGAGCCGTGGACCCCCGAGACCGGTCTGGTCACGGATGCCTTCAAGCTGAAGAGGAAAGAGCTGAAGAACCATTATCTCCACCACATAGAGAGAATGTATGGGGGCAAATAACTTAGCTCTCCATCCCCCAAGAGTCTCAACTGTATCCATAACCACTGTAAAAGAAGAAAAAAAATCTCCTGGTACCCAATGGGATTTGTAATGCCGTTTGTGTACCGCAGGCGTCCAAATGAAGATGTCTTAAACAGAAAAGCTGAAGCTGTTGATAGTTTTAGTTGTTGGTCCACGTGTGCTGCTTTCTATTGTGTAGTTTTGATTGTTAAAAAAAAAAATCGCACAAGTGGCCACTCTTATTTCATAAAAAGGGTCCTAGAACATTACAGCATTCAAATGCCATTTACTTTAATCTGCTGGCACGTCGTTTGTAGCTGATCATAAAGCACCACTGTGCTCCATGTTGCCAAAGCTCTGCTTTACTTCCATTAAAAATTGTAACTGTAATCATCAGAGTACTGATGTTACTGTCTTTCAGTCTACAGTACTTTCTATCAAGCAGAAGTAGGTGACATATAAATAAATATTGGCTTAACTGCCATGTTATGTTTACTTGAGGAAAAATATTCAGACACTGACATGTCTGCTAAACCACAGATTCCTTTTCTTCAATGTTTTATGATTTCGTTATGGTGTCAATTTATTCAGAAAGACCAAAATGTGCGAATATAAATGACTCAGGAAGATAAGTAAATGTTTTAATATATGAAATTGTCAAATAGTTGGTTGCTTGTATAAAAAGCCCTTTTGTCAAAACTCTTGCTGGCACCTTATTTAAGAGCAAGCATGCCTAACTACTAACCTGCTAAAACGCTTATTAGCATAATGCTTACCAGCATTAGCAAATCTGAAATGGCAGTAATGCTGTGTGTAATATACCTCAGTTAACGGGTTAATGGACAATTTGGTATCTTAAGGTTATTTGAATTGGAGTCTGTTCATTTTAAAGGAAGAGAGTTTTTTTTAATATATTTTTTCAAGTGTTGTGTTAATGGATTTGCATCGTTAAAACTTGCCAGTCGCTTTACAGTTGGTCGTTTGGTAATCCTATTTGTATTTATTATCATGCATCATTATGATCACATGCCTTGTTCAACATTTATAGAATAAACTGTTTTTTGTATTATGTGGTGTATGACTTTTATTTTTTTTACAAAAAAGAAAAGAAAAACAAACTCATACATTTTAGAGGAGGGGGGGGGGAAGCCTCAGCTATTCCAGTCTTGAAATCGGAAACAGTCACTAGCAATCTTCCAAACAGGCTGGTCGTTGTTGGGCGTGGCCTGAGCTGTCAGGAGAAAGTTCTGGTTGAAGAAGCGCTGCTTGTTCCCCTCGAACTTGACGGTCCCCCCCGTCACCACGAGCAGCGTGGTCTGGCCCTGGGTGGCTTGCTCTGTGAATGACGAAGGGTAGATCGACGCTGGATTAGAGCACCAGCACTCCAAACACATTGCATGTCTACATTAATAGCCTGGATATTTTAATTTGACACCATGCCATCTTAATGCTCTGCTTCTAGGAACATTTGAGAGTTACCTACAGCACTTGAACAGGTTTTGAGTGACTGACCGTGAACTGGCTGACAATCCAGTGTCTGGACTTGGAACTCGCTCGAAGGCAACGACTCAAAGAACTCGCCAAGAGCCTGCTGTCCTGAAACCACGTTCCCATTCCACACCAGAGTGGCTTTGTCCAGGTAGAGCCGGGTCAAGTTCTGAGAAATAGGAGCCAGGTAATAATTACCGTTAAGAACAACATGAACATGAACCAAAACCAGAAACTAGAAGGGCTGGGTATCCTCAATGATTTCCCAAATGGATTGGGATCACAAGGTCCCCCATATCCATATCAATTAGCTTAGGGAAATATCAGTTACAATACCAATTTTGCTTGGATATAAAAAAGAGACTAACAAAAAAGATCAAGTAATTTTTTACTACTGCAACTTTCTAATCCACTAAGCACTTCCTGCACTTTAATAACTTGCATATTTATCTATCACATTTTTATCCTACCTAATGTCCTTGGCTTGAGTTTTTATGTTTTTTGATGTTGTCATCACTAATTATCACAACAAATTCCATTGTACTGCTTTGCAATGACAATAAAGACTACCTCCTTAAATATGTTTTAATATTGCACTAGGTTATTGTTGACATTACCCCAGTGTTTTGTTTAAAGTATTTTATAGTAGGACTGCACTATGTAGTTCTTTTTATCGTCATAGCAATAACAACTGGAGCAATATACATACCGTGAAAGGCTGCGACATGTCGCAATAGATACATATTTTGTGTTAACTGAAAGAAAATATCAGACTTTGAAAAGAAAGTGATTTTTTTAGTGCTACTTTTTTCATATTCAATTCAAGTTTTAATTTTTGCCATGAGAATATTGGAAATTATTTCCACTCATTTGTTTAATATCTGTTTATTTATCCCGAGTATTATCGCGATATTCAACAACGTTACCGCACATTGCATATATTCCTCATATGGTGCAGCACTACTTTTTAGTTCAACATCCATTGTGAAATGGTTTCAGTCATATCTGACAGACAGGTCTTTTTCTGTAAACCTTGGGCCTTTTTACTCAAATAAAGCCCCGATTGACAGCGGGGTGCCTCAAGGCTCAATTTTAGGCCCAGTCTTGTTCTCGCTGTATATGCTGCCCCTCGGATCAATCTTCCGAAAATACAACATATCCTTTCACTGCTTTGCAGATGATGTCCAGATTTACCTACCTTTGAATTCTAAAACAAACTCAGTTGAAGCTCTGAGTAAATGCCTACATGATGTAAAAGACTGGATGTCATTGAATTTTTGAACTTAAATGATAAAAAAACTGAAGTTGTAATTTTTGGGAAGCCCGATGTCTGGTTTTAACAATGCTCTTGGTCCATGTTCTCAAATTGCTGCCCACTTGTAAAAACTCTGGGTGTTTTATTGACAGTTCTTTTAAACTCGATAAACAAATCAGTTCAGTGGTAAAAAACAGTTTTTTCAGCTCAGACTTCTTGGGAAGGTCAAGCCTTACCTGCCCCATAGTCAACTGGAAACAGTGTGCATGCCTTGATACAAACGCCTCGGACTGTAACTCACTGTACTATGGCCTTGAGCAGTCTTCAGTTCACCGATTAAGTTAGTCCAGAATGCGGCTGCAGCTGCTGACAGGAAAAAGGCGCTAGACACCTCACCCCCGCCTGTCTGTCTCCACTGGCTGCCTGTCGTTTTTAGAATTCATTTTAAGATCTTATTGTTTGTTTTAAATCTCTGAATGGGCTGGCACCATAATATATCCGATATGCTGGTTTTGCACACTCCAGTCAGAGCACTTAGGTCCGCTGACCCGGTGCTTTTAGACTGTCCCAGAACAAGACTGAAGACCAGAGGGGACAGAGCTTTCTCGGTGGCAGGTCCGAAGCTCTGGAACTCTCTCCCCGAGACATTAGAGCAGCGTCTCTATTGAGAGTTTAAATCACTTTTAAAAAACTCACTCTTTGCACTGGCTTTTGACACAAGCTGAGCTGTGACATTTTGTGGTTGTATTGATTCGAGCAAAGCTTTTTATCTGTGTATTTTTTGTTGTTTTTGGCATTCAATTTATCTGGATATTGTTATGCCTCTTCTTATGTTGTTATTATAATTGTACAAGCACTTTGGGGCGTGGTAGTGACTGTTTGTAAATTCGTTGCCTATTTTTTATGCTATTATTATATAAAAAAATTACAAATAAAAAAAATAAAGAAATAAATAATTAGAAAAAAAATCCCCTAAAACCCAGGTAATTAAAAAAAAAAAATATAAAATATATAAATAGATAATAATTATGCAACAGAAAAAATAAATAAAATAATAAAATATCAATATAAAAAATACAAAATTGTAAAGAAAGAAATACATAAAAAATTAATAATAATAATAATTTTTTTTTTATTATGATACAAATAAAAATAATACATTAATAATACATAAATATTACAATATAATAGAATAAAATTCCCTATCAAATTTACAAAAAAACAAAAAAAGAATAAGCAGAAAATAATCACATATATTCATGTTTTTTGCTATTAAAAAATCCTAATTGCTATTTTTAAAAATTTTACAAATATTAAATAAAAAATAAAAACATATCCCTATAAATTAATAAATAATCAAAATATAATAATAATAATCCTATTTATATAACCTATAAAATATAGATAAATAAACTTTGACCTTGACCTTGACCTTGTGAAATGGCATATATTAAAATATTCCTGGATTTGATATCAGATCACTTAAAAAAAACAAAAATCGACTTTAATTGGAGAATCGATTATTTTAACCCAGCCCTAGAAAATAGTGTTCTCTACTGCCAGACCGGGTTTTGGAGGTGAATACAGATGTTGATACATGTGGAAGAAAAATTATGTTTACTTCTTTTTTTCTTTGGATAAGGATCCCTTAGTTGATGTGTATTGTTTGGGACGTTTTATATGGGAAAAGTAAAGTTGTCACTGCTCTCTGGTGACCAAGTTATGTAATGGTAACGTTCCCTCAAACATATTTTTTGGACTGCAATTTCATATAAGCCAATATCGATATCTCTGTGTAGCAGAAATATCGCGGTATTATAGCCGCTGTATCGGTCTCATACAAACAGACGTAACGTTACGCATGTTTTCCAATTCAGAGAACGAGAACGAACAATGACTCACCCTCCTTTTTTTATCCACGCAGTCGTAATAAATGTTGACAAATTCTTCGGAATATCTGCATGACTGGTCGACGTGGGTCCTGAAATCCTGGTGATGTGACAATCACGTGTTAAATGCTGATCAAGATAACTCAGAGTAAAGGTACCTGAGATACTCAATGTAAAAGGCGCACATTGAAACCAGCTAACGGGAGCTAGCAAAACAACGCGTTAGCTAGCTGCTTGATTACGTTACAGCGAAAGTGTCAAACTCACCAGCGTGCTTGCCATAAGTACAGCTATGAGGACCAGAACAATACTAAATATACTGACTGCTATCAGATACAAGAGTGGAAAATATTTTCAAGCATTAATTTAGGTGTCTTTTCCTTTTCTTTTACTGTACACTAAGCAGCCAAAGCAGCCATTTTGCCGCATGTATTACTTCCGGCAGGCACAAACTATACCCACCAAAGTAAAATAGTTGCACGCTCATTCAAAATACAGTGAAGGCCTCGGAATCACTTACCACATATTTCATATGTCAAGAGATTCATATAGAATAATAACTGAATGAATAATGCAACCACATGGCAAGTCAGTCTTATTTCTGTAAGGTGATGCCGCTCATAGTCTTTTAATTTGAAATAGAAAAGGAAGTGAAGTTCATAATTTCCTGAGTCATTGCTCCTCCGGTTCAAAGCGAAGCAACTGCTGAGCATCCCCGTTTAGCTAGCTGCTCTGATATTTGTTTGACATTTAAAGTATTTTTTAACAATGGAGGGTTCTGTATCAAACGTGGAGGTCTGTAATTTTGCTTACACGGGACAGTTTGAGAAATTAAAAGAGTGCATTCTGTCAGATAAAACACTCGCCTGCAAAACGGACCAGGTAAGAAGGCATGTGTTAGAATGATGACAAAATGCCAAGTGACGTTCTCCACGTTTCCACCCGCGATATTTTGGATATTTTTGATATTTTTGATATTTCTGTCTCTTCAGGACTGTAGAAGCGCCCTGCACTGGGCTTGTTCTGCTGGACACACCGACATTGTGGAGTTTCTGCTCGACCTGGGAGTTGAAGTGAATCTGCCAGACGATGTAACAATTTATTAAATATTCTTATTCATTATATTTGTCCTCCAAGGTGGTGTAGGGATAATATTAGACAGGTGCACCCTACAGTATAATGTAACCTCACTCATAATAGTGTTATTACAGCAACAATTAACCCAAATTATGGCTTAACAGCAGAGAGTAAAATTACACTTTATAAATATGTATATTGCATCCAGGATGGAACTTTCTACACATTTTATAATATATAAATAGAGCTGCAAGATGTGAGGAAAATATCTAATTGCGATTATTTTGACTGATATTATGAGTGCGATATGATCCACGATATTGGAGGGAATTTTAATTTTGTTTCATTATTCTTATTGTCCCAGAAAATAGTAGAATTTAAAAAAAATTGTAAATGATTATAATGTGAATTTTTCAAATATCTGTACAAAACAAAGATTTTTTTTCTTTAGGATATCATTTGTAGGCGGTAGCACCACAATACTTAATTCAGAATTAGGTGTGCTAGATATATCGACTCAATATAGTAATAAGTAGTGGTAATAATGTCAATATCTCAAATGCCTAGATCTGAGTGAATGTGAACAGACTCTGGGCCATGTTGGGGAATCCCAAAATGATCCCCTTGTTTTTGTTTTGTGGGGTGACGACGTGTGGCGTGTTCCCTCCCAGGCTCTGTGGACCCCCCTTCACATCGCGGCGTCTGCAGGCAGAGAGGACATCGTGAGGTCTCTGATCGCCAAAGGAGCTCAGCTGAACTCAGTCAATCAAAATGGATGCACCGCTCTGCACTACGCCGCCTCCAAAGACCGATACGAGGTACGGTTCCCAGGTTGCAGGGACACAGTTTGATCTACATGCTGCCAAAATTTAATTTAATTTAAATCTGTTTATTAATCCCCAATGGGGAAATTACAATTCCCACTCTGTGTCCACACACAGTCCTGAACTACACACACACACACACGCTCAGGATCTGTACATGCACTAA
>NC_045742.1:1132675-1145625 GCF_008692095.1 Etheostoma spectabile
TGGAGAGATGTCAGAGTGAGTGGGCTGCCAGCTGAACCAGCGCCTGAGCGGGTGGGGGGGTACGGTGCCTGCTCAACAGCACCTGGCAGTGCCCAGGAGGTGAAGTGGCATCTCTCCAGCCACCAATCCACATCCCCTACTTTTTTTTTTGGTCCACACGGGGACTTGAACCAGTGACCTCGGTTCAACCCAGCTCCCTATGGACTGAGCTACTGCCCCCCTGTTTTCTTAATTTTATTATGTTTCTTTCGTGTCTTTCAAGTAGCTCTTACATGTAATAATAATAGTAGTGTTAAGGTCAATTTCTAGATCTGTCTTTGTCACAATTTCAGAGCTGCGATGAAGAGAGATTAATTGATTATTCAATCAACAGAATTTAGTTGGACTTTTTTGTCATTTAAACTTCTCAAATATGAAATGTACTGCTTTTCCTTGTCTTATATATTAAGAGGTGTTTTGGGTCTATCAAACAAAACAAGACACTTGATGACACACAGTTAATGTTTATGTTGTTTTATTGGCCAAACAATAAATCAAGGATCGAATTGGCAGATGAATGACTATGGAAATAATCTTTGGTTGATTTTAGCTTTGCTGTTTCTTTTCTTTAATTAGGGAATATCACTTGGATAATAATATACTGCAGCATAACAGTGCTATCAACGTCTGCAATATCTTTCAATAGATATTTTGAATTGTTTAGCAGTGCATTGCAATATTAGTAATCAACGCACTATCCAGAATTAGTTGCATTTGCACAGTAGCAGTGCCTGACGTGGTCAGATCTGCCATCAGGCTGGGATTGTGGGGCGTTCAACCATAGACATATAAAAGAGTAGACGCCGTATTGGCAGGTGAGCGCAGGGAATCCAGCCGCCATCTTGGACCGGTCATACTCGTTACTTAGCAGCAGAAAATACAAGATGCCAGAGCACTGTGCAGCAGATTCCTGTCAGATCGGTGGATTTTTTTATTATCTCTTTAACTCTGGGGGTCCTAAAGCAGCAGTAATGCTTATGTGTATTACATTGGGATTGTCTCTGGTTAGTTGGGATTTGTTTGATAAGACTTGCACGTTACTCGTTAAGATATTGTGGATAATATAATAATATATATCTATATCTATCTGTCCGTCCGCCGGAGGCGATTGATGCAGAACAACTGTGTGTGTGTGTGTGTGTGGTGGTGTGTGGTGGTGTGGTGTGTGTGTGTGTGTGTGTGTGTGTGTGTGTGTGTGTGTGTGTGTTGTTGTGTGTGTGGGTGTGTGTGTGGTGTGTGTGTGTGTGTGTGTGTGGTGTGTGAGAGACAGAGAGAGAGACAAATATAAAAAGTTCAAGTAGACTATATAATATAATCATATTGTTTTTGTACTAATATCTAATTTAGGGCCACTATCTGTTTCTTCTTCCCTATCATATTTATAATGTGTGTTGCATACACATCACATATGTGATGTAGGGGTACTTTGCAAATACCTATCATTTACAATGATAGATACACCGGGATGTCTGGTCTAGGGTGACCAGACGTCCTCGGATTTAGGGACATTTTTGGTTGTCTGTCCCTAACTAAATACAGAAGAAAAAAACTACTCTGTCCCTGTTTGTTTTTTAAAGACACAACATTAGGTTTTCAATCAGATGTGAGTCAATCTGGTAATGTCCCTGTTGTTTCTCCCTTTTTGGGGATTATGTTCCCGTTTTGATCACGGACGTCTGGTGAATTATATATCAGAATATTCTATTACAGTTAAGAACACTAGAATATTAAAATCTGCCTAACCATGTGTCTGTATCATAGCTACATCTATGACCTTTGTAGCAAAAAAAAAACATGAAAATCAGTTTGTATTCAGGGAGATTGATTAATTAAACGCCTGACAGACATTCACCTGGCAACACAATTACACGAGGGAGCGGGGGGACCGGTCCAAGATGGCCGCCCCACGCGCCAATAGGCAGTAGCGGTCGTGCGCGGCGTCTACTCTTATATGTCTATGGTTCCAACCAACAAGAAAGAAAAGGCTTGCTTCGATTGGTACCTACAAACCATCAGAGCAACGGATAGACTACTAACCAATCAGAGCAACGGATTATGTTAAGCGACTCCAGTTGTAACAGAACTCAACTGCGAGCTACCGCGGATGTAGCTACTAGCCGATAGGCTCGGCAGGTGGAGAACTTATGACGTACATCCCGTTACAAGCACAGCATAGCTACATGCCCGGATGTATCATAGATAATTCCATGGATGTAAATATAACACATGGTGAATTACAACCATTAGCTATATCCATTATTACCTTACAGGATTCAGGCGAACCGTCATAGAACTTGCGCAGTGCAGGGCGAGGGGCGGGGTGCAGTCCCTCGGGTTCGATGCGTTCTGTACGGACTGTTGATATCTGTCCATCATCGTATAAGCCGCCCTGACAATTTGATTGGGTCCGAATAGCTGTGCTCGAGCATAGTTGCACCACAAGTCCAGAACTGAAACTTGTGGCGGGGCTAAGTTTGGCTGGCATCCGGGAGTAGCAGTGAGCGAGAGAAGTAGCATTATCAGTTCGAACCAGAGGCTACTTGGTCGGGGAACACCCATGATCTTTTAAGGAGTTCCCCACCATTTTTCCAACCAAACCATATCCCGCATGATGTGTATGATATTCAAGCTTGATAGTGTATATGTGAAAGCCAAACATAAAGTGGGAACCTTAGCTTTCTCTTTCAGCGTTTGTCCCTCACCATGCATTAGAAGAGTTCTGAAAAAGTATGCATGGGCCAACTTCTTACAATGAAGTTACTGTAGAAAAACGTTGTTATACTGAGTTAATAAGAGCGTGAAAGATAAGATTTATCATATGGTTTGTGCAAGGAAGTATTTGTTGTGGCATACATGAAGAATGTTGAGGGAGCTTTCTGTTTTCAGGTTATTCCAGAGGATATTAAATCTAATGACATGTGGGTTTTCTAACCTTGGACTGGCATTAATATTAACTTTCAAAATCTTAACCAGTTTAGCCTGTATGTATTTTACTTCATTCCTACCCACACACCCAAGCAACAATATTTAGCTAACTGTGGGATTGTCCTTTCAACAGAATTTAAACAGTACTATGAGTCCAGTGTGTGAAACTGCTAAATGAAGCCATGCACCCCCCCCCTCCCAAGTATCCTACTGCTCTTCCTTTTGGCTTGTAGACCTGATATGCCCAGGATGGAGATATGTTTTGTTCACATGTATGGAAATCAATCCCAGTGGTGGCACACTGCAGCAATGTGTTAATATATTTGGTGATTTAAAAGGCAGTTTCACTTTTGTTGTCACATTATTGCAACATTTTCTACTAGTTAAAAATGGTGAAGTATATGTATTTTTGTATACTATCTGCAAAATGTATATTATACAGTTACAGCTATTATGTGGTACACTGTATACCAGGGGTTCCCACTTTTTCAGCTCAAGACCCAAAAGAGAAATTCGGTGTCCCGGGACCCAAAATTACGGAACAAAACCAGGAATTTAAATGTTATTGAAGTATATTTATTTCATTATAAGAGTAAACAAAAACAGAAAAGGTCTCTACTCTCCTTTTGGTGTCTCACCCCTTTCTCAACTCATGTTCTCATCCCCTCCCATCATCCCTCAGTACCGACACAATGTTGTTTAAATAATGCTGACTTGAATTTAATGAGATGCGTGTGTCTGGTTGGAGATATCAACCAGCTGATTAGTCTAGGTTCGGTTTTGAAAGTACCCATCTGAGGTCCTGCTGAGCATTTAGTCTGCTCTCTGCCAATTGGCGACCCCATAAAAAAGGGTCTGCGACCTGTTGGGTCCCGACCCTAAGTCTGGGAAACATTGCTGTAAACAATTAGTATTTAGTATGCAACACAAAAATGTCTGTCTTTGTTGTATAACATGCAAAAAGACACACTAGACATCTTAATTGTAAAAATTTATTGAATGACACGAGTAACTTTCCACTTCTACGTATGAACTGTGGGATGCCTTTCTGAAACCACCAGAACAGGCACTGCACTTAAAAGGTTAATTGTTAATGACTTGTCAGTAACATAGCTTTCCCTTTTTCTAGATCGCCCTGCTGTTGTTGGAAAGCGGAAGCGACCCAATGTCACTGACAAGTATCAGTCCACTCCCCTCCACAGAGCGTCTGCCAAGGGCAACCACGCCTCATCCAGCTGCTTCTCAAGCAGAGCGCTCCACCCAACACCAGGACTCACAGGGCAACACTGCGCTGTACGTGGGAATACGTATTTGTCTAATACAACATTCTGGCTGCGGCACAAACGTACAGATGCTGTGGAATACTTTAGGCTTAAATGAACAATCAGAAAAACCTTAAAGGGTCAGTTCACTACATTTAAAACATTTATTTTCACTTACCTTCAGGGGATCCAGTCATTCAGATTGGTTTATTTGCTTTCAATTGGAGGTGTCTGTCTCAGAGAGTTTAACCTCGTCCTAATATATTGGATATACTGTATATATGTGGGGCTTACAACATAGAAAATGAAAAAATCAAAAGCTTTTTGTATTCACAGTACTGTATGCATTTTTGTTTTTACCAGCCACCTTGCATGCGATGAGGAGCGTGGGAGCCGCCAAGGTGTTGTGCACTGGGGCCAGCACTACTTGAGACAAGGAGGGAAGCCCCCCTCACCAGGTAGGGGCGGTCTGGGCAACATACTTCGTCGGATTGTGGAGGGATGATCATCGACTGATGCGGAAGCTCCATCTCCAATTCCCACCATTCATAATAAGAATTCTCACCCAGTGTGGTGTGACACATTCAGATGTGGAACAGGTGGAAGGAGGTGGGGGAGAGAGTGTGGACATTCTGCATTATTATCAGCTCCTCAGATGGGGCAGTGAAACTGCTCAGATGTTAGATGGCTGGTCAAAAACGCTTGTGCCCTAAGTGCGGTCTCTTTAACACGGCAGTCTATTTTATTAGTCTATTTCCTTTTATGTTTGAATTGTTGCAAAAAGACCAAAATAAAATCAGTGTTCAGCTTGTTACATTATGTTTAGGATGTATTTTCAGTTGTACATTCAATCATTGGATCCAGCAAATGTTGTTGTTATCATTCATTTCACATTTTAAAGCGGGGTTTTCCAGGCTCTTTAGCTGCTAAATGTAACTATGTTCATCAGTTAGTCGCCAACTAAAGTGTGTGTCTGGAGTGAGCAGGTGTGTACAGGGAGTTTTAGAGCTTTTTTTCTGAAACTGTGGCGTGAACCAAAACAATGTTGGAGCCAGACAGCTAAACCGCTAAAACTGTGAGACCAGGTTAGCTACAGGTACGGGTGGCCCCTTCCATTGTTCAATGTGTCATTGATGCATTGGTTATTTCATACATACAAGTTCATATGGCTTATTGCCACAATGTGGTTTAAGACAGTCCAAAAATATTAGTAAACATGAAACAACTTTCTCCAAAATCCAACTGAGGTGCTAAACTACTCTATCGACAATGAATTGGGAAAGAAGTTAAGATGACACTAAGAGCACCCAGAGAGATGTTTGAGTAAATGGGTACATGACACGACAAAGAAATAAAACTCATTTGGGTTTAAAAAGAAAAACTCTGGGAATCCACACAATCATTCTCCCATTCATTGTCTTATTTACGTGACGACATCACAATTTGAGACTTCCCTGTTGGGGCTTTGAGAGGAGTTGCTCATGTTCACAAATATATGATTGAACTTCCTAGGCGGAGAGGAACGATAACCTAACAAGGTCCACCACTTACAACTCGGTTGATTTGACGTCATTACTTCTCATGTAACATCCCCATCATCGTGTCATCTAGAAACTGACCTTTGTTGTGTACTTACATGCTCTGGCATACCCCCCACGTCCAAAAGTACTGACAGGAAGCAGCACCCATGCTCCTGACTCCACCCAAAACAATCAGACCAACTTATTTTTCATTCTTCCTTTGCTGATAGGCAAAAAGGATGTTGAGGTTTGGGAGCCAGAGGGTCGCTGGTCAAGTCCCCGTATGGACAAAGTACGGAGTGTGGACTGGGAGCTGCCAGTCACCTACGTGGCCCTGTGTGTGTTTGAGCAAGGCAGTGAACCCCCCACACACACACACACCGTGACTTCTTCATTTTCTGAGATGTGTGTGTATCAGGCCTGTGTGTAGCAATTCTAACAAAAACAGAGTGCAAATTGTAATTTAATCACTAAAGAGTATAAAAAAAACATACTGCATAGGCTGTGTTGTGTGAAAAATAATACAATAAAAAGTTGTCCTTGTAAACTGTGAACCGTGAAACTTGGGGTTTTGTAACTTTCCTGACGTCATATAAGCTGGGAGCGGCATGAAGGTGCGCATTTAAAGCCAAAAGGGGTGTGGCCTTTATTTTACTGTACTATGGTTTGTCTTTCACTTCCTGGAAGCGAGGTCACATCAAAAGAAGAGTTCTCTTTAATTCTCATTCTAGTCAGTGTTCACACCAAAGACGACTGCCATTGGAGGTGGTGGAGCTGGCTGCTGTAAGGTATTAAAAGGTAATTAATGTTTGCAGTAAAGTTACCACTAGCAAGCTAACGTAGCAAGCACGCTTGTAGCTAGCGTTAGGTTAGATGCATCTTCGCATCCCGCTGTACTAACAATTTTTTAGAGAAAGCGCTAGCGAAAGTTGTAACCGACTTTTTCTACACATTACTCATTACATGCTATGTGTCTGATCTATGTGAGCTATGATATGAGCTAATGCAGCGCGTGTCACGTTAGCGGAGGTGTCAGCTGTCAGATGCAGGTCGCGTTATTCGCTGCTAGCTAGCTGTTAGCTAGCTGTTAGCTAGCACTATGGGGCTTGTGTTGCTTTTGTTAACGCCAAGCTGCGAGACCTTTCTGGAGTTGCGGGGCCGGTTAGCGGGCCAGTGGGTACGGGCCACCCGTTACACGGTTAAGACATGGGTGGGTATCTCACTAAGGATTAAATTACATGATTAACATCTGTGATGCAACTGCATAGCATTTTTGACCGAATTTAGGTGCATCTTCACAAATGCCTCAGATATTTATTCAACTTATATTCATATTCACAGTCACCTAAACTTTGCTGTTGATCTGGTGATTGATTTCTTGAAAAATGCCGACACGTAACAAAGTTCAAAGATTAGAAGCTTTTTCCCCATCAGTAAAGCAGATATATTCTGTCTTAAAGATAGCAGAATGTCAATTATGCTATTAGTACTGATATACTGTGGTTACAATATAAGTCTTGTATCAAGCAGCGTGTGTTTCTGCTGTGAAATTGCAATTTCTTTCGTAAAATATCTGCAGTTCATCAACTGTTAAACAATATATAACATACTAATACATGAAGTCATCTATGGCACCCAACTCTACATGTTGCAGTT
The DNA here is from genome assembly GCF_008692095.1 of Etheostoma spectabile. Lineage (NCBI taxonomy): Eukaryota > Metazoa > Chordata > Actinopteri > Perciformes > Percidae > Etheostoma > Etheostoma spectabile. Next base: position 1,140,078 of record NC_045742.1, read on the forward strand.
ATGTAAGAGAAAATAGGTGGCAAGCGAGCACAGAAGTATAACAGTAGATAAAAGTCATAGCTAAACAGTTCACACTTTACTGGATAAATGGTTGTAATTGTTCAATAAAAAAACGCGTATGTAACAATTGTCAAATATTCAGCTTCATTCTAAGTAGTAGTAAACTAATGGGTAGTGGTGCGATTGCTGACCAAACCCACCGTAATACTGATCTAATACTGGTAGTTCAAGCTACACATGACATACTAAAAAAAAAAAAGGGGGTGAAACTGGCAGAACTCTAGCATTTCTGCCCCTGCATTCATGCTGTCATGGTTCCTGCCAGTTTAACCTCTGGTAAAATAAAATATGTATGTGGGTGTATGGTATGCTTCTGATGTGTTGCAACATTCACTTTACTAAGTCAAAACCATGTACTTTTCTTACTGAGATATGCTCTAAATATTAGTTTAAAATGATGCTAGTCTTAGACAGTGGCCTTATCAGGATCTCTAGTGGCCTGAGTTTAGATGCTCCCTGAGTCAGTGCTAGCCTGGTGTATCCGCTCTTAGAGTCAGAAAAACTGTTTCCATGTGGTTTGAATTTTAATGATTCTCTTCAGACAGGTAGGAAGCACCGCATTGTATTGGGTGTGTGTGTTGGGCCACAGTGTACTGAGCCAGGACACTCCTGAGTCTCTGGTGCCCATCCCTGCATGGTAATTTATGCCTCCATGTGATTACAGTTTGCTGTTCTCTTAAAGGCACAGAGACCTTCTAGAGCAGCGGTGTAAAAAATACAGCCAGCCCCCTGAACTGGCCCGCCAATAGGTCCAGTCCGGCCCCTGGATGACTTTGCAAAGTGTGAAGTTTGCAAAGAAGTCATTAATTTCAATGTATTCTTATTTGTCCACTGGGGGTGGGGGCGCTATCTAATAAGAGTAGCAGGCTGGATATGCTATCCCACATGCTGACATACAGGCTACACTGTCAAGCCTAGGCTGCAGTTCATGCAGGAGCTGCTGTGGGGAAAACTTGGTCAAAAAAGAAGAAGGTGGGCCAGCGTTGGGTCGACCAGACTATTCTTTAGAGGTAAATGGGAAACCAGTGTGCTTGCTGTGTCATTTCATTTTCCCCTGACCGGAATACAGTTGAAGACTGAAACTTATTCTGGGAACTGGTACTCATTCCTTTTCTTTGCACTATAAAAAAGGGACAAATGGAGGTGGTATTCATCGGTTATTATGCCCTGGTTTACTGGTCCGGCCATTGACACCCTAATGGGCTGAGGGGCCAGTTTTGCTCTAGAGCAGTGATTCCAACCAGGGGAACGTGTACCCAGGGGGTACTTCTGGAGTTGCCAGGGGGGTACATGGAAAGATCGTATCGACTAACATTAACCAACTGTAACACCTAACTTACATGTAGTTAGCAAGCGAGCACAGAAGTATTAACAGGTAGATAAAAGTCTGGCTAAACAGCTCAGATTTTTAGTTATAAGTACTGGAAATGGTTGTAATCGTTAACATATAAAAGCAACGTTAGTGGATAACTTGTCAAATATACACTTTACATGAACAGTGTCATACATTTGGAAAAAAAATTGGGAATTGATGAAGGGGTACAGGACTTGATCTGACAGGGCTGTGGGGGAATGTCAGACCCAAAATGAGCTGTTCAGATTTTTGGTGCCAGACCCAGAAATCTATTCAACCAATGAATTAACAGATTTTTAAATTGACTACGTTTCAACCTTGTGAAATAAATGTAATGTAATGTGGTTATTGAGGCCAATTGATACTTTTGTTCACTTTTTGCAATGTTAAATGCTCATTAAGTGGTATCAAGACGTGCCTAACATCAAAATTACCACAGCATTTTTGTTGTTTATTTTGCAGACACTTTGTGCAATGTGTAATCCACTCAGCAGTTTCTTGGCTGGTTCAAACATGTGGATCTCGTCGCAGCAATTGGCTTGGAGACGGAATCACTGCTGATTTTTCCTGTATGAACAGTCGCTTGGACTCATTCGTGGCTCCAGCCTGGCCCGGCAAGTATCTGCAGAAAGATTGGCCGGGCTGGCTTTACTTATGGCTATGCCGATCGCGTCCGCTGTTTCAGCTGCAGGAAGACTGTGGAAAACTGGTCCATGGGAGACACTCCTGTAGAAAGGCATATAGAGTAATAGTGAGATGATGATGATGATTAATAATAAAAAACAAACGCGATTAACTTTTAGTATTCATCTGTTCTAGGAAGCTTAATCCTACTTTCCCAATTGTTACAGGTTTCCCCATCATGCAGGTTTCTCAGCTGCACCCACGACATTTCAACCGAGTTGTGACACCAGACTGACTAACGGTTCCACCTACAATGAAGAAGAAGAGACATGGAATATCGTTTGAGAACAGGAGAGGTGGTTGATGATTCCACTTACCCAATGTGCCCTCACATGAGGACGTGACGGAGGGCTCGGTTCTGTACTTGAACCAGTGACCCTCCGGTTCCCAACCCAGCTCCCTATGGACTGAGCTACTGCCCCCCCCCTGTTTTCTTAATTTTTATTATGTTTCTTTCGTGTCTTTCAAGTAGCTCTATACATGTAATAATAATAGTAGTGTTATAGGTCCAATTTCTAGATCTGTCTTTTGTCACATATTTCAGAGCTGCGATGAAGAGATGATTAATTGATTATTCAATCAACAGAAATTTAGTTGGACTTTTTTGTCATTTAAACTTCTCAAATATGAAATGTACTGCTTTTCCTTGTCTTATTATATTAATGAGGTGTCTTTGGGTCTATCAAACAAAACAAGACACTTGATGACACCACAGTTGAACTGTTTTATGTTGTTTTATTGGCCAAACAATAAATCAAGGATCGAATTGGCAGATGAACTGACTATGGAAATAATCTTTGGTTGATTTTAGCTTTGCTGTTTCTTTTCTTTAATTAGGTAGAATTATCACTTGGATAATACATATACTGCAGCATAACAGTGCTATCAACGTCTGCAATATCTTTCAATAGATATTTTGAATTGTTTAGCAGTGCATTGCATTTAATATTAGTAATCAACAGCACTATCTCAGAATTAGTTGCATTATGCTACAGTAGCAGTAGCCTGACGTGGTCAGATTCTGCTCCATCAGGCTGGGATTGTGGGGCGTTTCAACCATAGACATATAAAAGAGTAGACGCCGTATTGGCAGGCTGAGCGCGAGAAATCCAGCCGCCATCTTGGACCGGTCATACTCGTTACTTAGCAGCAGAAAATACAAGATGCCAGAGCACTGTGCAGCAGATTCCTGCTCAGATCGGTGGATTTTTTTTATCTTATCTCTTTAACTCTGGGGGTCCTAAAGCAGCAGTAATATGCTTATGTTATTACATTGGGATTGTCTCTGGTTTAGTGGGATTTGTTTGATAAGACTTGCACGTTAATCGTATAAGATATTGTGTTATATATATATATATATATATATCTATCTGTCCGTCCGTCGGAGGCGATTGATGCAGAACAACTGTGTGTGTGTGGTGTGTGTGTGTGTGTGTGTGGGTGTTGTGTGTGGTGTGTGGTGGTGTGTGTGTGTGTGTGGTGTGTGGTGTGTGGTGGTGTGTGTGTGTGTTGTGTGTGTGTGTGTGTGTGTGGTGTGGTGTGTGAGAGACGAGAGGAGAGACAAATATAAAAAGCTTCAAGTAGACTCTAATAAATAATCATATTGTTTCTTGTACTTAAATATCTAACTTTAGGGCCACTATCTGTTTCTTCTTCCCTATCATATTTATAATGTGTGATTTGCATACACATCACATATGTGATGTAGGGGTACTTTGCAAATACCTATCATTTACAAATGATAGATACACCGAGGATGTCTGGTCTAGGGTGACCAGACGTCCTCGGATTTAGGGGACATTTTTGGTTGTCTGTCCCTAACTAAATACAGAAGAAAAAAACTACCTCTGTCCCTGTTCTGTTTTTAAAGACACAACATTAGGTTTTTCAATCAGATTGATAGTCAATCTGGTAATGTCCCTGTTTTTCTCCCTTTTTGGGGATTATGTTCCCAGTTTTGATCACGGACGTCTGGTGAATTTATATCATATCAGAATATTCTATTACAGTTAAGAACACTATGAATATTAAAATATGCCTAACCATGTGTCCTGTATCATAGCTACATCTATGACCTTTGTAGCAAAAAAAACCATGAAAATCAGTTTTGTATTCAGGGAGATTGATTAATTAAACGCGCTGACAGCTCATTTCACCTGGCAAACACATTACACTGAGTGGAGCGGGTGACCGGTCCAAGATGGCCGCCCCACGCGCCAATAGGCAGTAGCGGTCGATGCGGCGTCTACTCTTTATATGTCTATGGTTCCAACCCAACCAGGAAAGAAAAGGCCTCTGCTCTCGATTGGATACCTACAACCAATCAGAGCAACGGATAGACCTATAACCAATCAGAGCAACGGATTATGTTAAGCGACTCATAGTTGTCAACAGAACTCAACTGCGAGCTACCGCGGATGTTAGCTACTAGCCGATAGGCTCGGCAGTTTGGAGAACTCTAATGACGTTACATCCCCGTTACAAGCTTTACAGCATAGCTACATGCCCCGGATGTATCATAAGATAATTCCATGGATGTATTAATATAACACATGGTGAATTACAACCATTAGCTATATCCATTATTACATCTACAGGACTTCAGGCGAACCGTCATATGAACTTGCGCAGTGCAGGGCGACGTGGGCGGGTGCAGTCCCTCGGGTCTGATCGCGTTCATTGTACGTTACTGTTGATCATCTGTCCATCATCGTATAAAGCCCGCCCTGACAATTTGATTGGTCCGAATAGCTGTTGCTCGAGCATAGTTGCACCACAAGTCCAGAACTGAAACTTTGTGGGCGGGGCTAAGTTTGGCTGGCATCCAGGGAGTAGCAGTAGCAGAGAAGTAGCATTATCAGTTCTGAACCAGAGGCTACTTGGTCGGGGAACACCCATTGATTCTGTTTTTAAGGAGTTCCCCTACCATTTATTCCAACCAAACCATATCCCGCATGATGATATGAAATATTCAAGCTTGATATGCTGTATATGTGAAAGCCAAACATAAAGTGGGCAACCTTAGCTTTCTCTTATTTCAGCGTTTGTCCCTCACCATGCATTAGAAGAGTTCTGAAAAAAGTATAGCATGGGCCAACTTCTTACAATGAAGTTACTGTAGAAAAACGTTGTTATACTGAGTTAATAAGAGCGTGAAAGATAAGATTTTATCATATGTTTTGTCAAGGAAGTATTTGTTGTGGCATACATGAAGAATGTTGAGGGAGCTTTCTGTTTTCAGTTTTATTCCAGAGGATATTATAATCTATGACATGTGGTTTTCTAACCTTGGACTGGCATTAATATTAACTTTCCAAATCTTAACCAGTTTAGCCTTGTATGTATTTTACTTTCATTCCTACCACACACACCTCAAGCAACAATATTTAGCTAACCTGTGGGATTTGTCCTTTCAACAGAATTTAAACAGTACCTATGAGTCCAGTGTGT
>NC_045742.1:1145635-1159987 GCF_008692095.1 Etheostoma spectabile
AATGAAGCCATGCACCCCCCCCCCTCCCAAGTATCCTATGCTCTTCCTTTTGGCTTGTAGACCTGATATGCCCAGGATGGAGATATGTTTTTGTTCACATGTATGGAAATCAATCCCAGTGGTGGCACACTGCAGCAATGTGTTAAATAATTATTTTGGTGAAGTTTAAAAGGCAGTTTCACTTTTGTTTGTCACATTATTGCAACATTTTCCTACTAGTTAAAAATGGTGAAGTATATGTATTTCTTGTATACTATCTGCAAAATGTATATTATACAGTTACAGCTATTATGTGGTACACTGTATACCAGGGGTTCCCAAACTTTTTCAGCTCAAGACCCAAAAGAGAAATTCGGTGTCTCCCGGGACCCAAATTTACGGAACAAAACCAGGAATTTAAATGTATATGAAGTATATTTATTTCATTATAAGAGTAAACAAAAACAGAAAAGGTCTCTACTCTCCTTTTGGTGTCTCACCCCTTTCTCAACTCATGTTCTCATCCCCTCCCATCATCCCTCAGTACCGACACCATCGTTTGTTTAAATAATGCTGACTTGAATTTAATGAGATGCGTGTGTCTGGTTGGAGATATCAACCAGCTGATCTAGTCTAGGTTCGGTTTTTGAAAGTACCCCATTCTGAGGTCCTGCTGAGCATTTAGTCTGCTCTCTGCCAATTGGCGACCCAATAAAACGGGTCTGCGACCCATTTTGGGTCCCGACCCTAAGTCTGGGAAACATTGCTGTATACAATTAGTATTTAGTATGCAACACAAAAAATGTCTGTCTTTGTTGTATAACATGCAAAAAGACACACTAGACATCTAAATTGTAAAATATTTATTGAATGACACGAGTAACTTTCCATTCTACGTATGAACTGTGGGATGCCTTTCTGAAACCACCAGAACAGGCACTGCACTTAAAAGGTTAATTGTTAATGACTTGTCAGTAACATAGCTTTCCCTTTTTCTAGATCGCCCTGCTGTTGTTGGAAAGCGGAGCAGACCCCAATGTCACTGACAAGTATCAGTCCACTCCCCTCCACAGAGCGTCTGCCAAGGGCAACCACCGCCTCATCCAGCTGCTTCTCAAGCAGAGCGCCTCCACCAACATCCAGGACTCACAGGGCAACACTGCGCTGTACGTGGGAATACGTATTTGTCTAATACAACATTCTGGCTGCTGGCACAAACGTACAGATGCTGTGGAATACTTTAGGCTTAAATGAACAATCAGAAAACCCTTAAAGGGTCAGTTCACCTACATTTAAAACATTTATTTTCACTTACCTTCAGTGGGATCCAGTCATTCAGATTGGTTTTATTTGCTTTCAATTGGAGGTGTCTGTCTCAGAGAGTTTAACCTCTGTCCTAATATATTGGATATACTGTATATATGTGGGGCTTACAACATAGAAAATGAAAAAATCAAAAGCTTTTTGTATTCACAGTACTGTATGCATTTTTTGTTTTTACCAGCCACCTTGCATGCGATGAGGAGCGTGTGGAAGCAGCCAAGGTGTTGGTGGAACATGGGGCCAGCATCTACATTGAGAACAAGGAGGAGAAGACACCCCTCCAGGTAGCCAAGGGCGGTCTGGGCAACATACTTCGTCGGATTGTGGAGGGATGATTCATTGACTGATCTACGGGGGAAGCTCCATCTCCAATCCCCACCAAGTTACATAATAAGAATTCTCATCCCAGTGTGGTGTGACACATTCAGATGTGGAACAGGTGGAAGATGAGAGTGTGTCCGGGAGAAAAGTTGGACAGTCCTGCATTATTATCAGCTCCTCAGATGGGGCAGTGAAACTGCTCAGATGTTAGATGGCTGGTCAAAAACGCTCTTGTGCACTAAGTGCGGTCTCTTTAACACGGCAGTCTATTTTCTTATGATCTATTCCTTTTTATGTTTGAATTGTTGCAAAAATGACCAAATAAAAATCAGTGTTCAGCTTGTTACATTATGTTTAGGATGTATTTATCAGTTGTACATTCAATCATTGGATCCAGCAAATGTTGTTGTTTATCATTCATTTCACATTTTAAAGCGGGGTTTTCCAGGCTCTTTAGCTGCTAAATGTTTAACTATGTTCATCAGTTAGTCGCCAACTAACTGTGTGTGTCTGGAGCTGAGCAGCTGGTGTACAGGGAGTTTTTAGAGCTTTTTTTCTGAAAACTGTGCGAGTGAACCAAAACAATGTTGGAGCCAGACAGCTAAACAGCTAAAACTGTGAGACCAGGTTAGCTACAGGTACGGGTGGCCCCTTCACATTGTTCAATGTTGTCATTTGATGCATTGGTTATTTCATACATACAAGTTCATATGGCTTATTGCCACAATGTGGTTTAAGACAGTCCAAAAATATTAGTAAACATGAACAACTTTCTCAAAATCCAACTGGAGTGCTAAACTACTCTATCGACAATGAATTGGGAAAGATGTTAAAGATGACACTAAGAGCACCCAGAGGAATGTTCTGAGTAAATGGGTACATGACACGACAAAAGAATAAAACTCATTTGGGTTTAAAAAGAAAAACTCTGGGAATCCACACAATCATTCTCCCATTCATTGTCTATATTTACGTGACGACATCACAAATTTGAGACTTCCCTTGTTTGGGGCTTTGAGAGAGAGTTGCTCATGTTCACAAATATTGATTGAACTTCCCTAGGCCGGGGGAAATAACCTAAAAGGGTCCACCACGTTAAACTCGGATTGATTTGACCTGTCATCTACTTCTTCCATGTAAATATCCACATCATCGTGTCATCTAGAAACTGACCTTTTGTTGTGTACTTAATCCATGCTCTGGCATTACCCCCCCCACGTCCAAAAGTACTGACAGGAAGCAGCACCCATGCTCCTGACTCCACCCAAAACAATCAGACCACATTACTTCATTACTTCCTTTGCTGTATTAGGCAATAAAGGATGTTGAGGTTTGGGAGCCAGAGGGTCGCTGGTTCAAGTCCCCGTATGGACAAAAGTACGGAGTGTGGACTGGTAGCTGCCAGTTCACCTACGTGGCACTGCCAGGTGCTCTTGAGCAAGGCACTGTAACCCCCCCACACACACACACACACTCTGACTTCTCTCATTTTCTGAGAATGTGTGTGTATTTCAGGCCTGTGTGTAGCAATTCTAACAAAAACAGAGTGCAAATTGTAATTTAAATCACTAAAGAGTATAAAAAAAACATACTGCATATGGCTGTGTTGGTGAAAAATAATACAATAAAAAAGTTGTCCTTGTAAACTGTTGAACCGTGAAACTTGGGGTTTTGTTAACTTTCCTGACGTCATATAAGCTGGGATGCGCATGACAAGGTGCGCATTATTAAAGCCAAAAGGGGTGTGGCCTTTATTTTACTGTCTATTGGTTTGTCTTTCACTTCCTGGAAGCGAGGTCACATCAAAAGAAGAAGTTCTCTTTAATTCTCATTCTAGTCAGTGTTCACACCAAAGACTGACTGCCATTGGAGGCTGGAGAGCTGGCTGCTGTAAGGTATTAAAAGGTAATTATAATGTTTGCAGTAATAGTTTATCCACTAGCAAAGCTAACGTAGCAAGCTAACGCTTGTAGCTAGCGTTAGGTTAGATCGCATCTTCGCATTCCCGCTTACTAACACATTTTTTAGAGAAAGCGCTAGCGAAAGTTGTAACCGACTTTTTCTACACATTACTCATTACATTGCTTTATGTGTCTGATCTATGTGAGCTATGATATGAGCTAATGCAGCGCGTGTCACGTTAGCGAGGTGTCAGCTGTCAGATGCAGGTCGCGTTATTCCGCTGCTAGCTAGCTGTTAGCTAGCTGTTAGCTAGCATAAACTATGGGGCTTGTGTTGCTTTTGTTAACGCCAAGCTGCGAGACCTTTCTGGAGTTAGCGGGGCCGGTTAGCGGGGCCAGTGGGTACGGTCCACCCGTTACACGGTTAAGACATGGGTGGGTATCTCACTAATGGATTTAAATTACATGATTTAACATCTGTGATGCAACTTGCATAGCATTTTTGACCGAATTTAGGTGCATCTTCACAAATGCCTCAGATATTTATTCAACTTATATTCATATTCACAGTCACCTAAACTTTGCTGTTGATCTGGTGATTGATTTCTTGAAAGAATGCCGACACGTAACAAAGTTCAAAGATTAGAAGCTTTTTCCCCATCAGTAAAGCAGATATATTCTGTCTTAAAGATAGCAGAATGTCAATATTGCTTATTTAGTACTGATATACTGTGGTTACAATATAAGTCTTGTATCAAGCAGCGATGTTTTCTGCTGTGAAATTGCAATTATCTTTCGTAAAATATCTCCGCAGTTCATCAACTGTATTAAACAATATATCAACATACTAATAACATGAAGTCATCTATGACACCTCAACTCTACATGTTGCAGTTATGTAAGAGAAAACTAGTTGGCAAGCGAGCACAGAAGTATTAACAGGTAGATAAAAGTCATAGCTAAACAGTTCACACTTTACTGGATAAATGGTTGTAATTGTTTACAATAAAAACGTTATTGTATACATTGTCAAATATTCAGCTTCATTCTAAGTAGTAGTAACCTAATGGGCTAGTGGTGCGATTGCTGACCAAACCCACCGTAATACTGATCTAATACTGTAGTTCAATGCTACACATGACATACTAAAAAAAAAAAAGGGGGTGAAACTGGCAGGAACTCTAGCATTTCTGCCCCTGCATTCATTGCTGTCATGGTTCCTGCCAGTTTCACCCTCTGGTAAAATAAAATATGTATGTGGGTGTATGGTATGCTTCCTGATGTGTTGCAACATTCACTTTTTACTAAGTCACACCATGTACTTTTTCTTACTGAGATATGCTCTAAATATTAGTTAAAATGATGCTAGTCTTAGACAGTGGCCTTATTCAGGATCCTAGTGGCCTGAGTTTAGATGCTCCCCTGAGTCAGTGCTAGCCTGGTGTATCCGCTCTTAAGAGTCAGAAAAACCTGTTTCCCATGTGGTTTGAATCTTTAATGATTCTCTTCAGACAGGTAGGACGCACCGCCTATTGTATTGGGTGTGTGTGTTGGGCCACAGTGTACTGAGCCAGTAGACACTCCTGAGTCTCTGGTGCCCATCCCTGCCATGGTATATTTAATGCCTCCATGTGATTACAGTTTGCTGCTTCTCTTAAAGGCACAGAGACCTTCTAGAGCAGCGGTGTAAAACATACAGCCCTAGCCCCCTGAACTGGCCCGCCATAAGGTCCAGTCCGGCCCCCTGGATGACTTTGCAAAGTGTGAAGTTTGCAAAGAAGTCATTAATTTCAATGTATTCTTATTTGTCCACTGGGGGTGGGGGCGCTATCCTAATAAGAGTAGCAGGCTGGATATGCTATCCCACATGCTGACATACAGGCTACACTGTCAAGCCTAGGCTGCAGTTCATGCAGGAGCTGCTGTGGGGAAAATGTCTTGGTCAAAAAGAAGAAGCGTGGGCAGCGTTGGGTCGACCAGATCCTATTTCTTTAGAGGTAAATGGGAAACCAGTGTGCTTGCTGTGTCATTTCATTTTCCATCCTGACCGGAATACAGTTGAAGACTGAAACTTATTCTGGTAACTGGTACTCATTCCTTTCCTTTGCACTATAAAAAAGGGACAAATGGAGGTGTTATTCATCGGTTATTATGCCCTGGTTTCACTGGTCCGGCCCATTTGACACCCTAATGGGCTGTAGGGGCCAGTTTTGCTCTAGAGCAGTGATTCCCAACCAGGGGAACGTGTACCCCAGGGGGTACTTCTGGAGTTGCCAGGGGGTACATGGAAAGATCGTATCCGACTAACATTAACTCAACTGTAACACCTCAACTCTACATGTAGTTAGCAAGCGAGCACAGAAGTATTAACAGGTAGATAAAAGTCATGGCTAAACAGCTCAGATTTTTAGTTATAAGTACTGGATAAATGGTTGTAATCGTTAACAATAAAAGCAACGTTAGTGGATAACTTGTCAAATATACACTTTTACATGAACAGTGTCATACATTTGGAAAAAACATTGGGAATTGATGAAGGGGTACAGGACTTGATCTGACAGGGCTGTGGGGGAATGTCAGACCCAAAATGAGCTGTTCAGATTTTTGGTGCCAGACCCAGAAATCTATTCAACCAATGAATTAACAGATTTTTAAATTGACTACGTTTCAACCTTGTGAAATAAATGTAATGTATAATGTGGTTATTGTAGGCCAATTGCTACTTTTTGTTCACTTTTTGCAATGTTAAATGCTCATTAAGTGTATCAAGACGTGCTTAACATCAAAATACCTACAGCATATTTGTTCTGTTTTATTTGCAGACACTTTGTGCATCACGTTAATCCACTCAGCAGTTTCTTGGCTGGTTCAAACATGTGTGATCTCAGTCAAGACAGCAATTTGGACTTGGAGACGGATCACATGGCTGATTTTTCCCTGATGAACAGTCGCTTGGACTCATTCCGTGGCTCCAGCCTGGCCCGGCAAGTATCTGCAGAAAGATTGGCCCGGGCTGGCTTCTACTTTACTGGCTATGCCGATCGCGTCCGCTGTTTCAGCTGCAGGAAGACTGTGGAAAACTGGTCCATGGGAGACACTCCTGTAGAAAGGCATATAGAGGTAATAGTGATGATGATGATGATGATAATAATAAAAAACAAACGCGATTAACTTTTTAGTATTCATCCTGTTCTAGGAAGCTTAATCCTACTTTCCCAATTGTTACAGGTTTCCCCATCATGCAGGTTTCTCAGCTGCACCCACCGCACCAATTTCAACCGGAGTTGTGACACCAGACTGACTAACGGTTCCACCTACAATGAAGACGCAGAAGACATGGAATATCGTTTGAGAACAGGAGAGGTGGTTGATGATTCCACTTACCCAATGGCCCCTCACATGAGGAGTGAGGAGGCCCGGCTTCAGACCCTCTCTTCTTGGCCCTCTACTGCTCCTGTGAGAGCCAGAGATCTGGCCCAGGCCGGCCTCTTCTACTTAGGGGAGAGCGACCGGGTGCAGTGTTTCTGCTGTGGTGGCATGCTGGGTAGCTGGGAAGCAGGGGACAACCCCTGGGCAGAACATACTAAACATTTTCCCTACTGCTTCTTCATCCTCGGGCACGATGTGGGCAACATCCCATTACAGGAGGGTACAGTGGAGGAGGAGTGCAGCAGTAGACAACATGTCTCTATGGGGAGATTGGAGGAGAGGCTTGGTAGCTTTGCAGGAATCCAGCACCCTATTGACCATAAGAGGCTTGCCATAGCTGGCTTCTACAGTGCAGGTAGATGACAGACCAAGAGGGACATAGTCTTGGGCCTTGAAAAACATTGAAAAGCATTGAGTGATTAAATGTTTTCTTGAGTATTTGATGACTATGAATGAAAGCAAGATTGAATTCTGTGTGTCCTTGCAGGGCCAGGGGACAGGGTGTTGTGTTTCCACTGTGGTGGAGGTTTGAAAGGCTGGCAGAGGGGGGAGGACCCTTGGGAAGAACATGCCAAACACTATCCTGGGTAAGAACAACCATCATGGTCCCCATTCTTAACACTAATAAATATATTTTTTTTGTTTTGCTTTTAATCCAATGTATGTTTAAAAAAAATCAGATGCAGCTTCCTGTTGGCAGAAAAAGGACAAGAATTTGTCAACAGCATCCAGCTACAAGACCCACGACGAACTAGAGCTGTAAGCATTCAGTGCTTTCACATGCACTTAAGTACCTGGGTTGGTGTTGATTTTGCCAAATAATCAGATTTTGTAAACTTCATTCAAACAAAACATATTTCCTAAATCAGGGAATGGACTGGGTGAACACCTGATTTTCTGGCCAATGATATGCTTAACCTCTAACGATGTGTTTCCATGTGCATGATAAAGACCCCAGGCAGAGACAGTATTGCTGTGACTGCAGTGTGTTAGGATGTTCCATAAGAAGGAGATATTACTCATAGTGGTGCTACCTTGTATCCAAAAAAATCAGTCAGACATTTTCAAGGGTTAGTATGAATTCACACAATGATACAAAACAAACTAATTGAAAGTGGCAGCGCTAGACCAGCAACTTTCATGTTCGAGGAAAAAAAAGACTGTTTTTGTCAAAAGGAGTCTGGTGGCTTTGCTGAGAGCATAGATGGATAAAATGGCTTCAGTTTTGTGTCAAAAGGGTAGTGTGATGGCAAGGTAAAGGTGAAAATATTCTAAATATAGGTTGTTGTTTTTTTGGTAGTCCATTTTGGGGGGGGGGGGGGGGGCTTTTATTTGACAGGATAACTGAAGGAAGGGGGGACCAGATGCAGCAAAGGGCCACGGGTCAGACTTGAACCTGGGCCACTACAGTAAGGACTGAGCCCTGGTGTATGGGGCTCAACCAGATGAGCTACCATGGAACTCCGGTGGTCCATTGTTTTGTTTTTTTAGTTGGCTAAAATACTTTTTGCTGCTACCTAACAGCGGTACTGTGCTTAGCTAGGTAATATAGATAAGTACCTCATACTACCCCACTTTAAAATATCCAAACTATTCCTATGACTAAAGGTCAGCTGACGTCCAACAAATTAAGTACTGTAGATGCCTTCCAAAATGAGTCTATTTGTTACGTTGTGACAAATAGACTGCACTAAACTATCTTACTATCCCTCTGCCCTGGCTCAGCAAGCTAACACTGTCAGTTAGAACACAGAGGAGGGAGTTATGTGGTAAATAACTCTCAAAGATACCAACATTTTAGCTTTGATTGAGCTATTAAATGTATTTTAACAAAGATCAAGGACTGTTTTTTTTTTTTTTTTTTTTTTTTTTTATTACGCCATCTCTTACATTTAAATAGTTTTAAAAATGGATCTTATTGCAGCCTGGACAATTACAGCAACCAATAACGCCATACATATGGACATGTAAATGCTGTTTTAAGACTCACTTGAAAAATGATGTAGTTACCTGTAGCGATGTCACTCAGGCTTTTGTTTGTTATATTATTATAAAATTAACTAGAACCATGTTTGTTTCCAGACTTCAAGTCTTCAGAATGGACTTTCAGGACATGGGAATGGTAAACATTAACATTTCTTTATTTGACTTCCCTTTTTGGGGGATTTAAGAAAAAATAAAAATCTCCTGTACTTAAAGAAAACCAGATGTATAAATACAGAATATAACATGACAGAATGTGGTCCCTGATGTTACCTCTTTGTGTTCAGAGGTGTCTGCCATGGCACAGAAGGCCATAGGGATGGGTCTAGAGCCCAGTGTGGTGGAAAAGACCATCTTGGAGCACGTCAGTAGGACAGGTTCAGGCTACTTAACCCTGGAAGCGCTTATCGAGGACTGTCTCGAAAACACACCAGAGAGTGATGCTGCAAAGACACTGGAGAAAGGTAGTGTACCTCTTGTATGCTGAACTGGGTTTATAGCATAAAGAAATACTGTTGTTGATGACATAAAACAAAGCCTGAGCAGCAGTGATTTAAATATGAGCAAATGCCTTTTGAGCACCTCTTTTCTCCCCCCCTCTTTCATCCAGATGAGGATCCATTGGAGAAACTACGGAAGCTGCAGAGGGAAAAGCAGTGCAAAATATGTATGGACAGAGATATTTGTATTGTGTTCATTCCATGTGGTCATCTGGTCACTTGTAAGGAGTGTTCAGAGTCGCTCATAAAATGTCCAATTTGCTGTGGAGCCATAACACAGAAGCTCAAGACCTATATTGCATGAGGGAATCATGGACTCTTTGCAAACATCTACGCTGCTTTTGCGCTATCTTTATAATATTGTATTTTAATAGTAAATGTAGATAGTCTGTGATATATATTACAGGACCATGTTGTTTGTATGAAAATGAAGGAATGAGTAAATGTCACAAGACAGAATATTTTCACAATCATTGAGATTGTAAATAGCTGTTCATATTGAGATAGAATAATATAAATAACTGATGTTGATTTTATAGGTCTTTTTCATGAGTACTGCAATTTGTAAATACACACTAAATGACAATTACCATTTTTGCATAAGTCTTTCTTGCCAAAGGTGCCTTTCTTTAGGTTTATGCATTTGTTTTGTTTTACTTTGGACAGGGCAATTGAACCACACATGAGATGTGATATAAGTTGGTTTTGTACACCTGTGTCCCATAAATCTATACTGTCTAGTGTAACAATGAACTAATTTCTCTCAATGTGTGGTGCTCTGTATTGTAATTTATACTGGTAGATCAGTAAATACATTAAAACTTGGCTTAATAACTGACTAAATCAACTCTAATTTAGGGCCAGCAATTAATGACTGTGGTGTGAAATTATTTTAACATTATATCATGAACTCTGTGGTGTCGAGGAAATAAATTTCAATGTTTGAAATGCTTGAAAAATGATTTTTTTTGGAACACTATTACACTTGCATTGTTTATTGTTATTATACTCTACATGTTGATGTTAAGTGGACACCAACTCAACCTTTTCACCCGCTTAGGTTTGTATAACTTTGTGAAATTAGTATCCTGAATATCCTCTAGAAATTATTCCAGTTTTACAACTATATAAAATATAGCTCCTGTAGATATTTTTTACAAATGGAACCCAAACAGTGTTTAGGTTTTGGTAATGCTAAGAATATTGTGTAATGGCTTGAAGGCATTATCTAGATGCATTCTCTGTGTATTTTAATATTTAGATATATAGGGTGTAAGGTGGCCAAATCAAAATATATAAGGACGAGTTAAATTCTCTGTCTCAAATGAGCTCATTTAAGTGATTTCAAATTCTGAAAGGAAGCTGAACCGTGGTGTTAATGAGTATTAACTTTTTAGAAATTATGTTTTATTATTCTCCCCTTGTTCAAAAGGAATGTAATGTGAGATAGATTCAATTGAGTATTTTACCGAAATAGTTCAGACTTATTGACTTAATTTCGTTTCTCTTTTGTCGTTTTCCCTCAACAGCTTGTAAAAGAAACACAGTGCAGCTCACCATTGTTACTGTGTAGTATTTACCGGTGAACACTAGATGTCAGCCCATCAACAGTGTATCTAATGCGGGTACTGTGGCCACTAGGTGGTAGCTCTGCACCAGGATTTCCTCCTCCCAGGTCGTCGAAACAACAAACCGAACTACGGAGCAAGCGGGGTGAGAGAACGTCCGAAACCGCCTCTGACCGCGACTTTTAAACTCTTTTTACTGAATTGTAGTGGAATTCAGACGGAGGCTGTATAAGAATAGTAAAAGTTCTGCTGGGACTGCATTTCACAACAAGGTAAGTTAGCTGTAAAATGGCGGAGAGCTATCTGGAAGTTAGTTGATTTGTATTTTGCTAGCCGTCTTGCTAGCCAGGCTAGCACTAGATGAGCCCAAAGCGCGGATGCCTGCCTGAATCAAGTCGCTTCGCTAGCTCGCGGTACAAGGCTACTTCGGTTGTTAGCAAGCTAACGAACTGGATTTTTTGGCACAGTAAAGCGAGATATTTGGTTCGTAGCCAAATGAAGCGTGTTATTGTTTCAAGCAACTTAGTTGCACTTTAATTATTTGTAAACAAAGTGTTTGTTGCTTATGCAATACGGTACTGGAAGTCCCGAGGCAAGATGGAGGACGCAAGGACGTGATGTTTTTTTAGGTAACGTTAGCAGTAGCTGTTAGCATTGCTAGCTAACTGGTGGTAGTTACTGTCAGCCCCTTAATTGCATCACATCTGTTAGGGAGTATTTTCTTTATCTTCGAGTAAGCACTAAATATGACTAGTTTATAGACAGAAGGCAGTAATTGTTTTTGGAAACATCGGGGACTAGCGTCATTGTGTACTAGCCACTATTAGCATGCGCTAGTACAGTAGGGCTTGCGTTGTTTTGTTATTATGATCCAAGTACGATAGCACTACAAAACGCTGGCGTGTTCTCGATATCTAACGAAAATGCACGATACAGGTCTCTCGGCCTTATTGTTCGGTAAATCACAGTTTGTTCACACTGAGTAGTGCATGCTTACTTGTTCAAATTTCAACCAACGTTAGCTAACGCTGGGGGTAAAGACGCTAAAATCCTCGGTTGCTTAGCTAGCTGTTGGCGCTAGCACTAGCAGCGCACCGGTGTCAATTTTGACAGGAGCCGACGGAGAGCGTAGCTGTGTCGGCGATGTTGGGGGGGACCGAGTCGGCAGCTTGTGGCATAGTTGACTTGCGGGAATTAACACTATTGGGTTTTACAATTTCGTTTTACCTAAGATCGTCCAGTTTCGCTTAGCAGTAACAAGTTTATGAGATACACTGACCGATTTGGCGCCACTTTTTCAGTCTACACCCATAGAATCCCGTCGTCTTGTCATGCATCCTCTCACTATCAAGGAAATAGGCACGTTAACATATTCTTATATCAATACATATCACAGTTTACGTTAACTTAAAACTCACAAAGTCGTAACTTCACTATACATAGTCCTGATGTCGCATGGGTCTACGTTGACTGTTTCGAAGGTGTGGGGAATTTACGTCGATCATGAAATATGTGCTTTGTAAGATTCCCAATTTTGGCATACGTGGGCCATCATGTGCAGGATATTGTGAGAGCGAATCCCATGACCATTTATATCAGATTTATGTCTGACAATTATTTTTATTTTTTGAAGGTCGGCCCACTACTCATAAACGCTGTTAACATTTAAGAATCAGAATGACACACGTGTATGTTATCAGTGCATGTACTACTAGGACATATATTAAAAACGCACCTAATGCACCAGAGCGATATGATGGGTGGAGATAAAGTTAGCCTTTTCAGAACTGAACCTTCGTTCTTGGCTTTTATTGTCTTCCCTGGCTCCTAAAGAGGCATTTACATTTGTTTCAGAATTATGGACAAAGTCAGAATACCAATGTTAAAGGTTATTATTACTCTTCTGTTTGATGTACTGTACTGTATGTGCCAATAATTTACACATCACACAACCATTCAATAGTTTATCTGTGGCCTGCAGTGTCTTGTTGATGTTGATACTGTTTTTTGATAGGTTGAGATATGTATGGGGCGGATAGGGCAGTGCCATATTTGGCCATTGAGGAAGACACCTCAATGTTCATTGCATGACGTCTTTAAAACGAGGGAAGCAGAGAAAGAGAGGGAGCCAATGGCTAGACAGCTGAGCGTGACAGGAGCTTTAGTATCCGCCCACTGTTACCATGTGAAACCGTTTTTTCTCTGAACAACATCAAAGGAACATTTGCTCACTACAGAGGATGTGCTTTCTGAAAACATATACATATTTGATGTTTGCTGTTGTAGCATTTATTATTTCAGCTGTGTTGAAATGAGAAATAAGTCTGCATGTGCAGCCCTCTAAATTAACCTGTTTCATATCCTAGGTTACATGCAACCTGTCCCTGTCTTGTATTTTCTGAGGATCTCAAGCCAGTCATAAGTTGCAGTTATCCAGAAGATGTTACAGAAATGATAGCAGCACCAGAAATACCATCAGAGTTCTCCTTTACTCAGTAAGTGGTTGCTTTCACTTTTAGTTTGCTTCACAGGTTGAGGTTGATGTGGATTTCCAATCTAATATTTGCTTGTGTCTACCAGGGATACAGACACTCGATTCTCTTCAGACACAGACTTCTCTGAGGATCTCGATGGAAGGAGTGCAACCCCAGCTAAAGGAAAGGTATGAAATGCACAAATTTCTCTCTGCCCTTGTCCTGGGTCAAGGGAGGCCAAGGCTTTTTTTTCTGAACGATTGTCAAGCCTTGTTAACCGAAAGCAATTCAATTTTAATTATAGTATCAATTCAGAACAATACTTATCTCAAGACACTTTACAGATAGAGTAGGTTTAGACCAAACTCTATAATTTACAAGGACCCAACAGTTCTGGTAGTTCCCTCCAGAGCAAGCAGTGGGACAGTGGCGAGGAAAAACTCTCTTAGGAAGAAACCTGGGACAGACCCAGACTCTTGGTAGGCGGAGTCTGACGGGGCCGGTTCGGGTTGAAATGAATAGTAGCAATAACAGTCACAGTAAAAGATAATGGAACAGTGCCTAAAAATAGTAATTTGTAGTAGTTCATGGGATAGCAGGGCACTGCAGAGCATAGTAGGATGTAACAGGGCATCGCAGGACGTGTAGCAGGACCACGGTGACAGTTGCAACCATGATTTTGGAGCCTCCCTGATCCAAGGAAACATGCTGGGTAAAAGAACATAAGGACTCCGGGTTATGACTCCCCAGAGCTCGGTTAGTAATAAGCATTTCTGGGACATGGATGCACACAAATGGAGAGAGGAGCTCAGTGTGTCAAAGGAAGTCCCCCGGCAGTCTAAGACTAAGAGAGACAGGGTAAAGAGAGGAGGCT
>NC_045742.1:1159997-1161194 GCF_008692095.1 Etheostoma spectabile
TACTGCCCTGCCTCTCTAGTTTTATTATATTCTTGTTGATTATATGGTAGATGAATCTGACAACTATGACGAGAAGCAGGTGTGCCGGGTTAGGCGGACGCTGCGACTCCTCACTCCCTTATTATAAACTTTATCAAAGAGGAGAGTTTTAAGTGTAATCTTACATGTGGTGACGGTGTCTGCCCTTGAACCTAGACCAGAAGCTGGTTCCCAGGAGAGGATCCTGATAGCTGAAGGCTCTGGTCCCCGGACCCAGACCGGAAGCTGATTCCACAGTTGAGGAACCTGATAACTGAAGGCTCTGGCTTGTTCTTAGACTCTAGGAACCATAAGTAACTCTGAATTCTGGATCAACTGGAGAGTATTGAGGGACTTATTTTTAATTTTATTGAGCATCCTGATGAATAAAGAATTACAGTAGACCTGCCTGGAAGTAACAAATGCGTGGACTAGTTTTTCAGCATTGTTTTGAGACAGGATGTTCCTAATTTTGGCGGTGTTACGAAGATGAAAAAAGGCTGTTCTTGAGGTTTGTTTTAGATGGGCGTTAAAAGGATATATCCTGATGAAAATACCTCCTAGATTTCTGACAGTAGTGCTGGGGGCCAGGGCGATAGCATCCAAAGTAGCTATATAGCTAGATAATGAAGTTTGGAGGTGTTTAGGGCCCAGCACAATAACTCCAGTTTTGTCTGAGTTTAACATCAGAAAATTGTAGGTCATCCATGATTTTATATCATTTAAGCATGCTTGAAGTTTAACTAACTGACTGGTTTCGTCTGGTTTGATTGATAGACATAATTGGGTGTCATCCGCATAACAATGAAAGTTAATTGAGTGCTACCTTGTAATATTGCCTAGAGGAAGCCTGTATAAGGAGAATAGAATTGGTCTAAGCACTTAGCCTTGTGGAACGTAATGGCTAACTTTAGCGTACTTGGAGGATTTATTGTTAACATTAACAAATTGACATTGATTGGATAAATATGACTTAAACCAACGTAGTGTGATTCCTTTAATGCCAACTAAATGTCTGTAACAGGATGGTATGGTTAGTAGGGTTGAATGCAGCACTAAGATGTAGTAAAACAAGTACAGAGACAAGTCTTTTGTCTGCAGCAGTTAGGTCATAAGTCACTTTCACCAGTGCCGTCTCTGTGCTATGATGCTTTCTAAATCCTGACTGAAAGTCCTCAA
>NC_045742.1:1161209-1162878 GCF_008692095.1 Etheostoma spectabile
ATTGCTATGTAGAAAATCACATAACTGATTAGCGACTACCTTCTCAAGGATCTTGGAGAGAAAGGAAAGGCTAGATAGAAGTCTATAGGTTGCTAAGACCTCAGGGTCAAGGGAGGGTTTTTTCAGGAGAGGTTTAAGCACAGCTACTTTAAATGACCGTGGTACATAACCTGTTAGTAGAGACATATTGATCATATCTAGTAAAAGTTAACTACAAGTAATGCTTCTTTAAGTAGCCTCGTTGGAATGGGGTCTAAGAGAGAGGTAGATGGCTAAGCTAAAGAGACCTTTTGACATTAATTGTTGAAGGTCTATATGTCAGTAAGTATATGTCAGGTCTCGTTCTTTCTAGTAGTCCTGCGTTTAAAGGTGGACCTTTTGAAGTTGGGGGCAACGAGGTGCGAATTGCTATCTCTAATGGTTATAATTTTATCATTAAAGAAGCTCGAAAGTCGTCACTACTCAGAGCTTAGGAACAGATGGAGTTGTGACTGTCTGTCAGCCTGGCTACAGTGTTCAAAAGAAACCTTGGCTTGTTCTTCTTTTCTTTCTATAGTGATGGTAATAGTCTGATCTGGCATTCGAGGCCTTCCTAACATTTTCAGACTGTCTTGCCAATCTAAACGAGATCTTCTAGTTTGTGGAACGCCATTTACTTTCACGTTTTTGCGAGATTTGTTTAACCTTTAATTCATTGGCTTCATCATCATCTTTTTGAGAGGAGCAACAGAGTCTGAAGTCGTCTGTAGGCAGGTTGTGGCACCATCCACAAATGTATTAATTTGGGAGGGACTAAAGTTAACTTTAAGTTCCTCTGGTATATTAAGGGATTAATGGAATTAAATTGAATGCTGTTGGAGTATCTTCCTTCAATTTAGCTTTAGCACTGTCAGATAGGCATCTAGTGTAGAAGCTTCTATTTACTTCAGTATAGTTGGGTAGTAGGAATTTAAAAGTTATTAGAGAATGGTCTGATGATAAAGGGTTCTGCGGAAATACTATTAAATTTGGATTTCCATATGTCAGCACAAGGTTGAGGGCGTAGTTAAAACAGTGAGTGGCCTTATGCACTCTGACTGAAACCAGCTGAATCTAGTAGTGAGTTGAAAGCAATACTAAGGCCATCGTTGGCAACGTCCACTTGAACATTAAAATGTGCTTTGTCCTATTTAAGGACTACACCTCGTTAAAAACTCTGAGAATTTAGAATCTGGTCCTGGCGCTCGGTAAATAACAAATATAATTGGTTGTAATGTTTTCCATGACAGATGTCATTAAATGGAAAATTAAGAACAAGGCTTTCAAACGAGTTCTAATTTAGTTTATATTTAGGATTAAATAAAAAGCTTGAATCATAAATGGCTCCACCCCCCCTCTAATTTTCCTCTTCATTGCAGTGGTAGTTTTAATTCCAATTAGGTTGATAAGTATAGCCCCTCTTTTGGTTACCTTTTGATTTAACCAATCTGAGTCGGGGGACAGATTTTGTCACGATTTGTCTAGTAATGGAACCCAGAAGCCGACAAGGTAAGTTGGAATAACAAGTGTATTTATTTGTAGTATGAATATGGAAGCGGGTGAAATAGGCAGGCTGGAGGGTTTGTGCAAATGCGAGAATCCGAGAATCAATGAAGTGGTCGGCCAGGCAGGCGTGAGTTTCTATCCAGGT
>NC_045742.1:1162888-1165059 GCF_008692095.1 Etheostoma spectabile
TAGACAGAGGAACAGGAGGCAGGTTAGCGACCGGCAAAAGACTTTCAAAAACTAGAGGCAAGATACAAGAGCTTAACATACTGGTTAGGCTAACAATACGGCAGGGAATGGATGTCTGGTCACGTATTATATGGAGCAGAGGTGATAATCAGGACCGGGGGTGCAGATTGCAGATTCCAGCAGGTGTGCGTAGTAGTAGAATCAGCAGGGATGTGTTCAGGAAACTCAGGACAAACAGAATTTAGGTTAGAGCAAAATCAAAACACAGCCAAAACAGGCTCAAGATTCTGGAGCTATGACAGAAGAGGCTCAGGCATATCATTAAACCAAAACTACATGTACATGTGAATCGTAGCATTTATTTATTATTGCTATAACAAAAAGTAAACTGATAATTGTTCTCTACCAAATAATGCACACTCACTCCTACCAGTTGACCTTCAGTGGCATGAGGGAACCCATGACTACCTTTGCCTGGCAGAAGTTGCAGGGGGTGGCCGATGGTCCAGAGGGTTGGACTCCGCCTGTGCCTGTCTCCAGGTGCAGGTTTGTCTTTGGGGTTTCCTCCCCCAGCCACTGGACCATCCCGAGTTAACCCACGTAGCTTTGGGATTGCCTTCTTCCTCCTTCCCAGCTGTTGTAGTGGTTCTCATACCACCATTTTCCACCTGCGCTGCCATTTGGGTCTTCACTATTTACCCATAGCTGGGGCTATTTACCCATAACTGGGACAGTGGTTGATGGGCATCAGGGCGTTTCCACTCACCAATGGGCATGCATGCCACGTCTCTAGGGCCCACTGCTGCTCTGAAATCCTGTACAACTTAGCCTGGAATCACAAGGGACCAGTTCCCACGTGTGCCACGGGGAGGCGTGTACCAGGTCTTGGCAGTGGAGAGGCTATGTACCGGCAGAGGAGGCGACAAACACTCGACTCCTCTTTTCACCCCTGAAAACAAAGGGCTGTCCGGTGGCAGTAGCTGGAACCAGAGAGTGGCGAGCAGAAGCAGCATGTAGCATATAGCATGCAGCACGCACTGACTATAAGCTCTACTACTCCAACACTACTGCACTGACGCATCACATGCCCTGCGTGCAAACACACACACACACACACACAAACACACACACGCACAAGCACGCACACGCGCGCACACACACGCACACATGCACAAACATACACAGGCACTAACACACACACACACACACACACACGCACACACACACACACAGGCACAAACACACAGACACACACACTCATACACAGGCACACACTCATACACAGACAGACACACACACACTTATACACAGACACACACACACTCATACACAGGCACACACGCACACAGACACGAGACAACGCACACAGACACGAGACAGATACACACACACACACACGCACACAGACACGAGACAGACACATACACACACACACAAACAAACAGACCGCCACACACACACACACACACATACACACACACACACAGTACAAATACATTTTCCTTTCCTCAGCCAGGCAGAAGCTTTCTGTACCACTTCTTCTGCTTTTTCATCATCTGGCTCTGAAGATCTTCCAGCTGGGACCTCATGGAGCTCTCTGTCCTCTCCCACTCCTGCTCATTTTCCTGCTGAGTCAACTTTAGGCTTTCTGTGGCCTGAAGAAGGGATGACTTGTCCTCCTTCCACTCGTTGAGATGACTCTCCAGCTGCTGGTCAAACTTTTTCTAAAGAACAGCAATGAGGTTCTTGTTGTTCTGGTCTTGCATTTCCAGCTGGGCTCTATGTGAAGCCTGGGACCTTTCCAGTACGTCCTTTGCCTCCTCCTGTTTTTGGAGAGCTTGCTCCATCTTGCTCAATTTATCCTGCAGCTCTTGAGCTTGAGCCCTCTCGATGTTCAAATAGCTCTCCAACTCCACGTTGGTCTTACCTATAGCGAGCGTCTGTCTCTCCTTATGAAGCTCTATATTCTCAGTCTCCACTTCCTTTTTCAAGACATCTTTCTCTCCCTTCATCTGCTCCAATTCAACCTTCAGGTCTTGAGTAATGAAGGTCTGCAGGTCCAGATCTTTTAGGGCTTTTCGCAGCCTGTTGCCGATTTTGACCATCTGGGATTTCAGATGCTCTGTTTCCCTGGGTGGGGAGTGGCCACGTTGAGCCAGAGCCTCATCCAG
>NC_045742.1:1165069-1165278 GCF_008692095.1 Etheostoma spectabile
TATGGGAAGCCTGGGATCTTTCCATTGTCTCCTTTGCTTCCTCCTCTTGTTCTCGGAGAGCTTCCTCCATCTTGCTCAATTTATCCTGCAGCTCCTGAGCTTGAGTCCTCTCCATCTCCTGACAGCTCTCCAACTCTAACTCCACGTTGGTCTTACTTACCTTGAGCTTTTGTCTCTCCCTACAAAGCTCCATCTTCTGAGTCTCCACT
>NC_045742.1:1165288-1165752 GCF_008692095.1 Etheostoma spectabile
GGGCCTCCTTCTCTCCCTTCATCTGCTCCAATTCGACCTTTAGGTCTCGAGTAACAAAGGTCTGCTGGTCCAGATCACACATTTCCCTCTGCATCAGCTCTGTGTCGTGGCCCCGACTGCTGCCCTCTCTCTGTAGTTGGAGCTCATTGAGGAGATCGGCCAGCAGGACCTCTCTGATGATCAGGTGAATTCCCCCCTCAGATTCACTTTGGGTGAGCGTTACCTCACCGTCCTTCAGCTCCAACCGTACTTGTTCTTCCAGGTAACTGAGGTAGAAATTAATTCGTGGATCAGTCTCTCCGGAGTTAAATTCCATGTTTTCCAGTGTTCTTTCTCCTGTTGCAGTGCGCACCTTTGGATTGTCAGTCAAACTGTCTCTAAAACAAACTGCTGTCTGAGTGAATTTGTGTCAGAACTCAAGTTGGGTCCCAGTATTCAGTGTGTTGTTATGACGACAACAACAA
>NC_045742.1:1165762-1167750 GCF_008692095.1 Etheostoma spectabile
AACATGTATTCTTATGTTTTCAATCCAAATGGTTATTGCTTCTATTCCATTCAAGCTGTTATTCTATTGTTGCTATGGGACACCAGTTTGTTTATGTTTGATTACACAATATGAATGTAATGAATTCTGATGATTCCTAAAATATGGCAAAGAAAGAACACTTTACAAAATATGGGAGGGGAAAAAAGATGGATGTCTTTGCACAAGAGTGGTACTTAACCATGTGCGCTCAGCAACTACCTACTATTTAAGATGTGCATTTACCACAATAATTATAAAAGAAATGGTGTGCATGTCCCACCTTCTGGCAGGTGCAGGACAAATGGAAAAGTAAAGTGAAAAAATGCAACACTGCTTTATGCTCCCATAATTTAATACAAAAGGCACGATTCGACCCTACTGGGTCTTCTTTGCATTGCGAAGTTCCAGGACTTAACCAGAGAATTTGAACGACAACTACTTCTCAGTCACTCCCCCCACCCCCCTTTCTGCTAAAGCCCAAATGGTCTGCTAAGCCCCTCCCCCCACAAAAAAGGGTGAATGCTTGTGCATGAGCAGTGATTGACAGGCAGTTAGATATATATATTAAAACTTTGTATAATTGAAAATAAAGATTTATTAATTTTGACATACAAATGAACGTTACTAACATTTTAGTTGATCAAGCCGCCTCTGTCATCTCGTCTGCTTTCTGTGTCGGAATATTTCAATTTTATTTATAGTGTCAATTCATAACAAGTTATCTCAAGACACTTTTTCAAGACAAAATCTTACAACTATGAAGAGAAACAGAAGAGAAGGGGTGCCATCTCTCTGTAGTTGGAGCTGATCGAGGAGATCGGCCAGCAGGACCTCTCTGATGATGCCTTCCCTGCCGGTCTAGACAAACACTGCGACTCCTTACTCCCTAACTATAAGCTTTATCAAAGAGCAGAGTTTTAAGTTTACTCTTAAATGTGGTGACGGTATCTGCTTCCCGAAACCCAGACCCGAAGCTGATTCCACAGGAGAGGAGCCTGATAGCTGAAGGCTCTGGTCCCCGGACCCAGCACAAAAAGGATTTTAAACTCAATCCTGGATTTTACAGGAAGCAAAGGCAGAAAAGCTAATACTGGAGAAATATGACCTCTTTTCTTCTTGTCAGAATATGCGCTGCAGCATTCTGGATCAGCTGGATTTTTATTTTATTGAGCATCCTGATAATAAAGAATTACAGTAGACCTGCCTGGAAGTAACAAATGCGTGGACTAGTTTTTCAGCATTGTTTTGAGACAGGATGTTCCTAATTTTGGCGGTGTTACGAAGATGAAAAAAGGCTGTTCTTGAGGTTTGTTTTAGATGGGCGTTAAAAGGATATATCCTGATGAAAATACCTCCTAGATTTCTGACAGTAGTGCTGGGGGCCAGGGCGATAGCATCCAAAGTAGCTATATCACTAGATAATGAAGTTTGGAGGTGTTTAGGGCCCAGCACAATAACTCCAGTTTTGTCTGAGTTTAACATCAGAAAATTGTAGGTCATCCATGATTTTATATCATTTAAGCATGCTTGAAGTTTAACTAACTGACTGGTTTCGGTTGGCTTGATGGTTATAATTGTCTGTCATCTGCATAACAATGAAAGTTAATTGAGGTTTTCCTAATAATATTATTTATATACGTGTATTTATGCACACTCCGACTAAAACCAATTGAATCTAGTAGTGAGTTAAAAGTAATACATTGTTGTCAACGTCCATATGGACATTAAAACCACCTACAAGAAGTACTTTGTCTGATTTAAGGAAAAAGGTTAAAAACAGAGAATTCAGATACAAATTTCGAATCTGGTCCTGGAGCTCGGTAAATAACAACAAATATAATTGGTTGTAATGTTTTCCATGATAGATGTCATTAAATGGAAGATTAAGAACAAGGCATTCAAACGAGTTCTAATCTAGTTTAGATTTCAGATTAATTAAAAAGCTTGAATCAAAAATGGCTGCTACC
>NC_045742.1:1167760-1187604 GCF_008692095.1 Etheostoma spectabile
CCTTTAGGAACTTGAGTATTCTTATGACTGGGAGGAGTGGCTTCATTTAGACTAACATATTCTTCATGGCCCAGCAATGTTTCAGTAAGACACAATAGATCAATTTGATTATCTGATATCAGATTGTTTACTGGTACTGCTTTAGAGGACAGAGATCTAATATTTAATTGTCCACATCCAATTTTCCTATTCTGTTCTATCATTGCAGTGGTAGTTTTAATTCCAATTGGGTTCTTAAGTATAGCCCTTCTTTTGTTTCCCTGTGATTTAACAGATCTGAGTCAGGGGACAGCCACCGTGGTTATTAGACTATGAGTCGGCGACTGACCCAGTGGAGGCACAGAGGAGTTATTACTAGTGATTACTAATATCAGACTTGGGTTGTCATGGTTTATGGCCGATAATAGACTCAGTCAGATTTATTGATATGAGAGTGGCTCCGTCCAGAGTGGCATTAATGCTGTCTCTCCTAATCAGCCCGGGCTTTCCCCAGAATGCACTCCAGTTGTCTATGTGGGCCACATCATTAGCTGGGCACCACCCTGACAACCAGCGGTGGAAGGATGACATGCGGCTGTACATGATATCGCTGATCAAATTTGGCAGGGGTCCACAGAAAACTACTGAGTCCAACATTGTCTTTGCATATGCACAAAGTGACTCAACATTAATTTTAGTGATCTCCGATTTGCGTAATCGGGTATCATTACCACCTACATGAAGTATGATCTTAATGTATTTACGGTTATCTTTAGCCAGCAGCTTTAGATGGGATTCTATGTCACCCGCTCTAGCCCCAGGGACACACACGACCGCGGCCGCCAAATTCATGTTCCGCAGTATAGAGCTCCCAATAACCAGAGGTTGGCTTCTCAGCCGGTGTGTTACTAAGTGGGGAGAAACTGAAAGGCGACGATGTTGGCGGCCAGCTGCAGGCTCCAATTTGGAGCTGTAGCCGGCGTGTGCGCTCCCCGGTTTGAAGCTAACGCTACGCTTCTTTTGGACAGACGCCCACTCGCCCAGCATCTCGGGGTCCGCCGGGGGACGGCTAACCAAAGCTGCAGTATGTTGGCCTCCACCGGCTAGCTACAGAAGCATATGATTTTTATTCTGTGGTGCCGAGCCGTGCCTCAAACTCATTAAGCCTCTCCATTGCTAATATCTAAACGGTAGTAGCTAAGAGCGTTTGAACAATTGAGATCTGGCAGCTGAGTCTCAGATTACCTTCCGGGAGGCTCGGACCTACTTTCCGCATGCGGTGTCCGCTAGGTTTAATATTTTTCCCGAAAATTAGATGAATCAGATCACTGGAAAAGACGACCCATTTTCTGGGAATCTCGGGAAATGGCTGTTTTTATTTATTTATTTTAGCCCAAGTAATGTATGGATATCATTCAAATCTGCATTCCCATTTTTATTTATTTATATATTAGTATCATTATTTGGGCAAAAGAACATAGTTTATGTCCATCATCAACACAGTTTGCAATGATCAGTTCTGCTGTGTGATCAAGTGAGTTGTGTGCATGACCATGATCTACTGCAGCGCTGATTATGAAATACCAGGTAAAATGTCTGGAACTTGTCTTCTGAAAAGCTACGTAACCAGTATAAAACCAATATTTTACAGAAGTCCATTATACAAACTAACAAAATCTGCTAAAGTAAACCATTGAATGACTCTTAAACCATTCTATTAAACCAAACCCATTCTGTGGCTGTTGAGATGTGTATGCGTCTGCAAACACTCGAAGTTAACCAAAAATATTTCTTTATTAGAACAGGCATATTTCTCTTTTAAACACATACAAGTTCAACTGAATGAAAGAAAACAACCCACAGAAATGGACAACTGTGCAGTGCAAAAAGACACGGCTACCTAGCCTATGTAAAACTAAATTGAAAAAAATAAATGCCTAAACACTCTGTCGCAATATCAGCTTTGCATTGAAATTGTGATAATTTAGACTACATATTTTAGTTTACAATGCATTCTCTCGATAGAAAACGCTATCTTCGCCTCCACAGATGTAGCCTACTGCTGCATAATGAATTTAGTGAGCCTTTATTACCGTAGCTACATACATCGTCGCCTGCATAAACGCGCTTCTTGCGTTTTTTTTTATTTCATTTAATTTCCCGTTTCCCGTCATAACCTTGCCCCGGAATCAAGAAATAGTCCCGTTTCCCGGGATAAAACCCTAAAGTCCGCAGACTGCTTAAGACTTGTACCAGTTGCGCAGCCTCGATGTTCTGCTACTTTCCTGGAACCGCTTGCATGTCCACGCGACCGGTAAAGGTCCGTGGCGTGTACGTCTCCACTGCATCCATCTGCAGGGTTGTCAGATGTGTGTCTGCCTGGTCTACTCTGTGTAGGTTGTCAGATTTAATCCGCCGGTCCTTATTGATATAGTGGCCTGTGTCACGTAGCTCCCCGTTGTGAACGGTGTCCAGCAGAGAGCCCATCGACAAGAGAGCCACAAACTTAGCAAAGAAAATAAACGCAACTTGCTTGTGCAAAGTTAGTAGCGGTTAAGAAAAATATTGTATAGCCTATTTTTCTTTTGTCTTGCAAAAACGTTTAATAATTTGTTTTTATAATGTTTTATTATTAATCTGTCAAAATTCTTATTGTTGGTTAATGGTTAAACGGTTAATCATTACCATCCCTACATGGGTCAGGACAGCCTGGTCAAATAACAAAGCACTGTGTCTATTACTTATAGATATTTGATTAAATAAGTGCCTAAAACTAGCTTTGTCTTCTCTGCAATGATTCTCACATTTCATCATTCCTTACGGTGTTCTATTCTTTTCCAGGGTGGAAAGAAGGGGAAGAAGGCAGCAGGGGAGAAAGGCAAAGGAGGGAAGGGAGCAGGTCGGATAAATGGCCACCACCAGGAGAATGGCATGGAAAACATGATGCTGTTTGAGGTGGTGAGGCTGGGCAGGAGTGCAATGCAGGTATGAATGGCAAGCTGTTTGAGATTGTCGCTCTGTAAAAATCTGTTTCTCAGTAAGATGAAAAAACTAATGTCCTAAATTAACCCTTAATGGATTTCTGAGTTTTACATTTGTCCATCCTTCTTTTGCTGTAGTCTGTTGTTGATGACTGGATTGAGTCTTACAAACATGACAGAGATGTTGCGCTACTAGATCTCATCAATTTCTTCATCCAGTGCTCGGGATGTAAAGGTACGTGTGTCTGTTTTTAATTTATCCTCCTCCATGATTTGCCTTTTTTAAACACATTGAGCAAAGCATTTGAATCTGTGTGTCCTACAAACATAGTTGGCACTATCTTCTCCCTGAGTTGGTCTACTTCATATTGTGTCAAATTATTTTCTGTCCAACTCCTCTGTTTATCAGGTGTCGTCAGTGGAGAAATGTTTCGCAACATGCAGAACTCTGAGATCATTCGACGAATGACGGAGGAATTTGATGAGGTAACTTCAGTGTCATTACAGTGTCATTACAGATTAAATATCAAATTATTTTAATTGCCAAGAACAAAAGAACTTGCTAACTTTTTGCAGGATAGACAACAGTTTTCTTGTCATGTTTTGTCATTTTATTTACTGATGTTCTTACTTCTGTGGCCTTTGTAGGACAGTGGGGACTACCCTCTAACCATAGCAGGACCCCAGTGGAAAAAGTTCAAATCAAGCTTTTGTGAATTCATTTCGGTGCTAGTGCGCCAGTGTCAATACAGTATCATCTATGATGAGTACATGATGGACACAGTCATCTCCCTTCTCACTGGACTATCAGACTCCCAAGTCCGAGCCTTCAGACACACCTCAACACTGGCAGGTAAGATGAATCCTGTCTGCATTTGTGTGTGTTGGGTACATTTGAACTGTACTTGTGTACTGGCTTATTAAAAAATAATTTTCTGTAGTGTATATGTAAAGGATATATATAATATAACTACTAATTATGCCACTAAACACTCATGGCACACACAGATGTTTTAAATATTTTTTTGGGTCAGACCACCTGTTAGTTTTGGTGCAGTTAAAGTAGAGAACACACACCTTTTTGTCATTAGCTGTGCTTCGGTTCAAATAACAAGCAGTGTAGGTAGATTTACCCAACAAAATAAAGTCCCAACGGCTCCCAATAGGGTAGATCATGTGCTCTACAATAACCAGAGGCAAAGTGCAGAACATGCAGCTAATGTCTATTATGCATCATCATCATCATACTCACTTTTATTTTTTGAGCAGCAGGTGGGCAGTATGACCACAAAACATTCATGTAATAGTCTGTCCAGGAAATAGTGTGTGTAGTTTGTTTACCTCATATAATGAAGTCCCATCTGCGGTCTTACTTAATTAAGAAAAGGAAAGGGTAATGAATTTGAAAGTGTGTGTGTGTGTGTGTGTGTGTGTGTGTGTGTGTGTGTGTGTGTGTGTGTGTGTGTGTGTGTGTGTGTGTGTGTGTGTGTGTGTGTGTGTGTGTGTGTGTGTGTGTGTGTGTGTGTGTGTGTGTGTGTGTGTGTGTGTGTGTGTGTGTGTGTGTGTGTGTGTGTGTGTGTGTGTGCGCCTACGGATGATATTTTATCCAGGGGTTAGTTTATGTTCCACATCCTTGACACCATAGACAATAAAGTGTCCGGTAAACTCGCGAACTTGGAGTTGTAAGACAGTACTACATTAAATGGTCAGTGCAATGTTCTTATTTCTTGATGCTACTTGTGTTTTTGGCAGCCATGAAGCTGATGACAGCCCTGGTGAATGTAGCTCTGAACTTAAGCATCAACATGGACAACACTCAGCGACAGTATGAGGCAGAGAGGAATAAGATAGTGGCCAAAAGGGCTAATGACAGACTGGAGCTGCTTCTGCAGAAACGCAAAGAGGTAAGGGGGGGTCCACATGGCAATTTGCTGCCCTTGTTTTAAAAGAACCTTTTACCTAAGCACGTGGCTTTTTGTATTTAGACAAAGATTGCGTCCCAAATTCCATACTAACATGATAATTAGTAGGCTAAAACAGTGTGTGAAATTTAGTATGTCAAAAGTCTTAGTATAAAACCAGTAGTAAGTGAATTGCATACTATTTCCAGTGAAATATTACAGTATGCAAACACTGAACACTACAATGCAATGTAAACCAACACAAACGGACAACCACCAAGGCAGCTCTGTAATGTCAAAACCACTACTTTAACATTTCTACATAATTTACAATCTGTAATTTTGTCACCTGCGACTGTTGGTGTGGATGCTTTCCTTTTTTTTATAGTAATTTAAGCGTTATCTGACAATGCCGCTAGAGTGGAGGTCTGGAGAGGTGAGGGCTCCAGCAAGGGGGGCTCCCAGGAAGTGACTTGGGAAAATTAAAACTTTGTGCATTTGAAAAGATAAACACTACTGTTTATTAACATAAAGTGTGTTGAACGATGGTATACATGTTCAGTATGTAGTGCATAGAAAGCGATTTCAGACACAATCATACATACTCATTGGATAATTCAAATTCTAACTGGTTTAGGCAAAAACGTGCCTGAATATGTTTTCACAGACATGAGAAGTGGCTGTTTTAGAAAAATAGGAGTGGGTTGTTTCAAGTCTGATTTTACTTGCCATCCCATGTTCTTTGATGTTGAGCACCTGAGCTGGAATGATTGTTTGTGTATGAACTATTGGTTTTCCCATCTGAGTCTGATGACACAGTTTAATAGTTCTAATATCCTGCAAGAAGCCCTCAGAACCCATCCCCCCCTTTTCCTGCCAAACTAAGTAACCTTCAAGTGCGTCAGTGTTCATTGCCTGCAGGTTTATAATTGTCTGCAGAATTAAATGTCAGCAGTCATCATCTAAGTTTACAAAAGCCTCAACACACACAACGTATGGCACAGATCATTGACAGATTTTCTAATCAAAACATCACTCAGCCTCATGGCAGCTTTTCTTTTTGTACTCTACATGACAACAATTTTACCAGAATTCAATAAGAACTAAACATTGAAATCTAAATTGATGGAAGAAAAACCTTCCTACATGACATTTAAGTAGGATTGTCTATTTATTTGGTTATATAACAAGCTGATCCCACCGGGTATCCATCTGTTGGTTCACCGTGCAGCCACTCCACAGCATGGTGGCATAGTTGGTCGTCACACATACCTTTTTTATGTTAACAATGCCTCCTAGTCACCTCTAACTGCAGGATTCTAGTCAGTTAGTCTTCATATTTGACCATATAAATTTGCTCACTCATGTTTTGTTGTGCTCTTCATTTCAGCTCCAAGAAAATCAGGATGAGATTGAAAATATGATGAATGCAATATTCAAAGGAGTGTTTGTTCACCGATATCGGTATGGCTTCACATGAGGCACATCTTTTTATAAAAACAAATACAAAATAAGACTTTGATACTGGTTATTGATGAGGATATAGCAAATAGTATTTTGTTTAACAAATAATGATATAATGTTTTAACAGTGATGCGATAGCAGAAATCAGGGCCATCTGTATAGAAGAGATTGGAGTGTGGATGAAACTCTATAGCGATGCCTTCCTCAACGACAGCTATCTGAAGTATGTGGGATGGACGATGCATGATAAGGTGGGTTACAGGAAGATTTCTTTTAACTTTGTATTATTTTTTTGGGGGGGGCGGGGGGGATTAAGATTCTTTAAAGTCCCTACACACCCATGGTCCACTGAGGCGTTCTTGTTTTATTTTCCTGTTTTTATTTATCTTCTCAGGACTGTGGGGATGTGCCAACACTGTAATTGAGTTGAATCTCCCCTTTTATCCTGTTAGTTTTGTTGCACCTGTTAGTGTAGAAGAAATTGTTTTATTAAATGAAGTGATGCCACATAATTCCCAGTTTAACTGTTCACAACATCAGTCTGAGCAGATGTCTCATCAGCCAGAATAAGTGAAAACACCTGTGTGGGTGTGCAGGGCTCTTAAAGGCACAATCAATGACTCAATTGTACACTAAGTGTAGCCATAACAATTGAGAACACTTGCTTGAAGCTCTGTTACTCCAGCATATATTTACACGTCTAATAGGCAATCAAAAAGAAAAACAAAAGGCAAGTTTTAGTGAATGTTTTCCCCCTTTTGTTCTTCTTTTTTTTTTTTTTTTTTAAAGTTGCTTTATTTCAGTTAGTTTTGTGAAAAAGAGGGAAAACTGGTCTATGAAACAATAAATGACTGTTTTCTAATTTTCTATTCCAGCAAGGTGAGGTACGTCTCAAGTGTCTGACAGCTCTGCAGGGACTCTACTACAACAGAGAACTCAATGCAAGACTGGAACTCTTCACCAGTCGCTTCAAGGTCAGCACCATCTGCTGGACAATTTCAACACAGCTCAAACTTTGGTGTTTCACACTGTTAAAAAAGCAAACACTGGGGTTCATGCATTACGGACATATATTCGTGATGGGACTGACAGAATTTCAGCATCCTTTAGCCAAATACTTCATTAAATCTGTCATCTCCCTCTCTGCATAGGACCGTATTGTCTCCATGACTCTTGACAAAGAGTATGATGTTGCAGTTCAAGCAATTAAACTACTCACTCTTGTATTGAAGTAAGTGGCTGTTTTTTTAAGGTATTTAACGAGTACTGGTGTAGTCCCAACTCCCTTGTTTATGTTTTTACACATCAGTCTGTACATAAATATCAGTCTGCACATAAAGGGCAAGCCCCTGTACACTATGCAAAAATTACATGAAGTACATGTGTGTTACTGACAACTACTT
Organism: Etheostoma spectabile; assembly: GCF_008692095.1. NCBI lineage: Eukaryota > Metazoa > Chordata > Actinopteri > Perciformes > Percidae > Etheostoma > Etheostoma spectabile. The sequence goes on from NC_045742.1 coordinate 1,175,489, forward strand.
TGGAAATTCAGGTGACTGAGTCTTTGTGTTTGTCTCTGCAGTAGTACTGATGAGGTGTTGACGCCTGAGGACTGTGAGAGTGTCTATCACTTGGTCTACTCGGCACACAGGCCTGTCGCCATTGCAGCTGGAGAATTCCTCTTTAAGAAGTATGTAGAATCAGTTCAGGAAATTAAATTTAGAGGCAGGTTTGTGGAGTAGGAGAAAGAACAAGGGATTCCCCAGTTTAGTGGGAATTTAAGGATGAATAAGAATTTAAAGAGTAACAAACCCCCTGAAAATCTAGTGTTTGCTGACCTCCAGTAGTTTAAGCTTTCACCTTGCTGCAGTGAAATGCAGGTGAACTCCAGGACCTGGTGAAATCCCTGTTAGGTGTGTAATCCCAGATCCAGAGCACACATCTAACCACCTGTGGTCAGAAGTAAAACTATCAACCAGAGAGGGCAGTAAAAAACTGTCGGGTGTTAAGTTACTCTTTAAACTCTAAAATAGTTTATATGAGACTACAAACTGTAAACTGTAAATATGTCTGTGTGCATGTAAACTTAACTTTGTAGCTTCTGCTTCGCTGTAAGTTTTTTCTCTTGTAGCTCACTCTGACATACTTTTGTGTGATAGCTAACTAATGATTAATATTCTCAAAGATTGTTCAGCCAGCGAGAACCAGAAGAGGAAGGTGCCCCCAAGAGGAGAGGCAGACAAAGCCCCAACGCCAACCTCATTAAGACCACTGTCTTCTTCTTCCTGGAGAGTGAGGTATGTTATCAGGCCTTACTATAAATATAGGCTCCAGTTTCTGTCTATATTGACGTTATGTAAGCAATTGAACCAACCCTCCTTATTTATGTGAACATTTTCTCATTAGCTCCATGAGCATGCAGCCTACCTAGTGGACTCTCTTTGGGAATGTGGTGCAGAGCTACTGAAGGACTGGGAGTGTATGATTAGCCTACTCCTAGATGACCCATTGCCAGGGGAGGAAGGTATGGCTATGGTTTCTTTCAAACCTATGTCACCTGTATATGGTTCAGAGCACAAACAGGATACAGATCATGATGATTGTTTTGTGTTTTTTGCAGCTCTTACAGACAGACAAGAGACAGCCTTGATTGAAATCATGCTGTGCACTGTACGCCAGGCTGCTGAATGCCACCCACCTGTTGGAAGGGGCACAGGAAAGAGGGTAAGAGTGGCTAACGCACTTTAAAAGATTATAATTCCAATTTTTTTCTCTTCATGATAATTGAGCATTGAAAACTTACTTCACTTCAAATTAATCAGAAATAGCTTGATTAAAAGAGGAAAAAAATGTTAAACGGTTGCATACATTGCAAACTAGTTGTGAGGACAAGCATCTAACTAGCTGCATCTGTGATCAGGTGATGACGGCCAAGGAGAAGAAGACTCAGCTGGATGACAGAACCAGAATGACAGAGCTGTTTGCTGTGGCTTTGCCCCCTCTACTGGCCAAGGTTTGTAACATGTTCTCAACAAGCACTCCTCTGAAGGGCTGTTGGCTTCCAGTGTGGGTTCATCATTCAGGAAATATGATGTTAAATGTTTTTTCTACAGTATGCTGTGGATGCAGAGAAGGTGACTAACTTGTTGCAGCTGCCTCAGTACTTTGACCTGGAAATTTATACCACAGGACGTCTAGAGAAGGTAAGACAAATATTGGATACCACCAATCAAGTTTGGAAAAATTGGTTCATATCTTCCTCATTGACTGTTGTCACACAAAATGTGTCACTCTTTCTCTCTAATTCAGCACCTGGAATCCCTGCTGCGTCAGATCAGGGAAATTGTGGAGAAGCACACAGACACTGAAGTTTTGGAGGTCTGCTCCAAGACTTACCATGCCCTCTGCAATGAGGAATTCACAATCTTTAACAGGGTGGACATTGCTCGCTCACAACTGCTGGATGAGCTGGTGGACAAGTTCAACAGGCTACTGGAGGATTTTTTACAAGAGGTATAGTGACAGGATGCACATGTCAGCACTCCTAAACATGGAGTTTACTCATTGCTCTTTTGTAAAAGTGGGCCTAATCCTCTTGCAGCCAACAATTCTACCACTTAATATTATTGCCATGTTTGCCTTTTGATATGTATTGTTGCCTCGACATTTCTTGTGCCTGACTCCTTAAACGCATACATTCTCATTCTAAATTCAAATTTTTCCTTCAGTATGTTTGGCTACATTTTTCTAAATATTTAAAACCCACCTTACAAGGATGACATGCTGTGTATGTGAAACCGTTTAAGAAAACCTTACCTGCGAAGAAGCTCCTCAGATATATTTCCATTTATCTGAAGAATCTACAAAATTGCACTTGTATCCGTTCTAGATGGTTCAGTCTTTATCAGACGAGTAAACCTCTGGAGCCATACAATTTAACACGGTTGCAAAAAATTTCTCATTCCAGGGTGAAGATGCTGATGAAGATGATGCTTATCAGGTTTTGTCAACTCTAAAGAGGATCACAGCTTTTCACAAGTATGAAATGTATTCTTTGTGGAATACCTGTTTCCTCATACCCTTCCCTCTTTAACGTCTCCTGTGCCCTCCACACTTAGCCAACCTGTGATTCTGTGCACATTTGTCAGAAACTGGCTAACTCTTTCTCAAATCTGTTGCAGTGCACATGACCTGTCGGGGTGGGACCTGTTTACCAGCAACTTCAAGCTGCTCAACACAGGCATAGAGAATGGAGACATGCCTGAGCAGGTTATTAAATATATACACGTGCACCAAGTGAACTTATTTGACTCCAACAAATTGTCAACTTTTGTATTAAGTTATTATTTTTAACCCATGTGGGGATGATTGTTTTGTTTCTGGTGAGCAGATAGTCATCCATTCGCTGCAGTGTACCCACTATGTGATCCTGTGGCACCTAGCCAAGTCATCTGAGGGCAGCTCCAGAAAGGTGAGGTCTTATCGAGACAACTTCATCTTCCCTATTCTGTGCTGTTTTGAAGATAATTTAATTGGTGCAAATAAATTAAATAAGTGAAAAATTAAATGGTGTAAAAAGTGTTTTTTTTATTATTATTTTATCAGGATGACATGGTGACCCTGAGGAAGCAGATGAGGGCATTCTGTATGATGTGTCAGCGCTACCTCACCAATGTCAACACAGCCGTCAAAGAACAGGTGACACAGACGCATGAACTACAAATGTTCGCATGTAGTAGTAAAACCTCCTTAAAAACAAGACAAGAACATTATAGTAGTATAAAATGGGGATCATCAACAGTTTGACCAGTTGATAAAATCTTCTAAACTCTTCAGAGGTGGTATGGCTGCCATTCATTGTAGCTGCAGTGGATGTTTTGGCAACAAAGGGCTGATAACAAGGGTAGCTTCAAGTGACTTCAATACAAACCCTCCATTTGCCTTGTTCATATGTCATGATAAAGTCTTTGATACTACTTGTTAACGAAGACTTCTATGCCTCACAACTGATGTAAGAAGTAAGATTTTCACAAATTTATAAGGTGCTTAAAACCTTGTTAAAACCTAATTTGCGAGGAGTCCTTTTGTTTTGCACTTATGCACACTGAGTTGTTTCTCTCTCTCTTTCCTCGGACAGGCATTCACCATCCTATGTGATCTCCTGCTCATCTTCAGCCACCAGATGGTGTCCGGAGGTAGGGAACACCTGGAGCCTCTGGTCTATTCCCCAGAGGACTCGCTGCAGTCTGAACTGCTCTCTTTCATCTTGAATCATGTCTTCATAGACCAGGATGATGACACAAATAGCACAGGTACAAACACAAACGTTCAATTCTAGCAACTCATTTACTTTCTTGCTCCAATAGGCAAGGAGAGCAAGTGAAAGGATGGTATTTAAAGTTGGCCAATGTACGTCTTGTGGAACTTGTGTCTGTTTCTTTCTCCTCCAATCATCTCAGATGGGCAACAGGATGATGAGGCAGTAAAGATTGAAGCTCTGCACAAGAGGAGAAACCTCCTTGCTGCCTACTGTAAACTGATCATCTACTGTGTGGTAGACATGAAGACGGGAGCTGACATCTTTAAACAGTACATGAGGGTAAGTTAAACTTAACTAAATTAACTGCAGGAGCAACAGAAGATTTTTAACAGACACATCTACTGTTGCAGGAATTAATGCATTTTCTGTGGTACCATTATACATGTAAAGAAGCTTAATTATGCAGAGGTAATTCTTCATGTCCCTGTAATATTTTCTTCCCAGTATTATAATGACTATGGTGACATCATCAAGGAGACTATGAGTAAGACTCGGCAAATCGACAAAATTCAATGTGCCAAGACACTCATCCTCAGTCTGCAGCAGGTCAGTGTACACACTTTTGTTACAGTAATTCTGACCTTTTCTTCATTTGTCCCGTTTTGAAGAGATTGTTGATCTAATGTTTCATTTATCTCTTCCTGCTAGCTGTTCAATGAAATGCTGTCTGAACTGGGTCATGGGTTTGATCGCTCCTCCTCTTCATTCTGTGGAATCAAAGAGTTGGCCCGACGTTTTTCTCTAACCTTCGGTCTCGACCAAGTCAAAACCAGGGATGCTATCGCTATGCTGCACAAGTAAGACTTCATTCAACTCTTACTACTTTGCATTGCTCTTTTTACATTTTTGGCCTTGCATCTGGGAACTGTCATGTTAGACAAATTGCTCCTTGAATACTGTGTTTCCTCTTGCCATGTTATTGCTTTCTCAGGATTTTGGATAGGCTTGAGTGATAAAATGTTGCAGTTTTGCCTATTCCATCATTTACATGTTTTTCTAAGTATAAAAATATCAGGCTGTTTAAACACACAGAAGAGCAACTGTGCTATAAACACAAACTGGTCTGTTGCATACTTGAAGGAACCCACGCACTAATCCAAAGAGCTGCATGTGTTCTCTGTGCTCTTGTGTAGCAAAATGTGTAATCCTTAATTTGTAACAACAATATTTTCTGGGGTCACATCATGTATTTCACACCAGGGTGTGTAAACATTAACTGGTGACAAACTAAGAATTTAACCTAAAAATAAAACCTTTTTAAATGATACATGTTTCTTTTTAGCAGCAATGGCACATTTAGTGTATAAAAGGCACGCAATCCTCACTATGGTTTTGTTTCTCTCATGTGAATTATTAGATTATAATCTCAGTCAGGTTCCAGGAAATCCGATGTATGCACATTCGCTATGCTAGCTTGGGTAACCCCTACACTTGTGCAACATATGTGTGCACTGTGTAATGGGATATGCCAGATGTGCGACAGGCGTTGAAGTAACTAAAGACAGTCTAAAGAATCTGCTTTGTTTCCATCTAGTATTTAAAATGTTAAATCTTTTAAAGAGATGTAGCACAGCGTTACATTATAGCACAATGTGACATGACTACTGTCAATGGAAACAGACAGCGATGCAGGGTGTGCCTGTAAGTGAACTATAGAGTATATATGTATATATGTAACAGAACTATAGAGATTAGTGCAATATGCTTTAAACTACGAGGATTCGTTTAGAAGAAAGTGAACAAGATGGATAACTAGATTAAGTGTCTTGTATTAAAATGAGATAACAGGACTTGTATGTCCTTGGTTTTTGGAGATTTGTTAACATGCTTTTATTCTTTTTCTGAGACACATAAATGTTTGACAAATAGTAAAATTAAAAGTAGTATTTGTAATTGAAAAAAATACATGGCTGAGAGCAGCTTTCTTTTAAGGAAATAATAAAAAGCAGTTACTTTTATGTTTAATGTCCATGAAACCACTTCTGCTCACCGTGTGTTATTCTTCCTCTCTGTCTGTGTGCATCTCTCAGGGATGGTATCGAGTTTGCATTTAAGGATCCTAGTACCCATGGAGAGGGAGGCCCTCCCCTTAACCTGGCTTTCTTGGACATCCTCAGCGAGTTCTCCTCCAAGCTTATGAGACAAGACAAGAGGACTGTGTAAGTTTTTTTTCTGCTAAGCTAACGGGAGGGAGGCTTTAGTGTCTCAGTGTAACAGGTGTTTCTGACAACTGGTGCAACTGGTGTCTCTGTGGCATGGTTGATGTGAGGCTTTTTTTTTTTTTTTTTTTACCCCCCAGTTGGAATGTGCACCTGGTTGTGTGTTAAGATGCATGAGTTTGTTCATCTCGTCTATGTGACCTCCATCTTCTCCTCAGCCACATGTACCTGGAGCGCTTCATGACGTTCCAGATGGCACTGCAGCGAGAGGACTGCTGGCTCCCCCTCATCTCCTACAGGAATTCCTTGCAGGCTGGGGGTGATGACGACACCATGTCAGTGATGAGTGGCTACTCCAGCAGAGGCTCCTCCATCCGCTCCAAGAAGATCAAGCCCCCTGCTGCTACAGCTGGAACTTCAGCAGCCAAGAGGAAGCTGCCAGAAGGTATTGCACACTAGGCAATCAACAAAATCATTAATAGTAGGGTTAATAATGGGAGGTTAAAATAATAAGTATAAAAGTACAGTTCATTTTGTGCAGGCAGCTGCATAATTGTTTAAAACTGAACACTGGCGTTTTTCTGTTATTAGTAAATAACAATCAATCAAAACTCCTTGATACTTATCAATGCACAAATACACTGAAAATAGGTCTTCATGAGAACAACATACATTTCAACTCAGCCCATCAATGATGTTACAAAAGCAGAGTTTGAGCCCAGATTAACCCAAATGCTGCAGCCAGCTGAGCTGATGGTGAGGAGATTAAACAACATATGGTGGGAGAGAGTCCGAGTCAAACTGCTCCGTACCAGTCACACAGGGTCACTCACATGTTGCTGAAGATCTGCTCATCACCAAGGATGTCTCTTGATTGTTAAATGTAAAAATTATTTTAATTTACAAGGAAGACAAATACAGTGCTCGCTGGCAAAATTAACCATTTAGGAGTTGGCTCATCTAAGTCTGATATTTTAAATGGTCAAAATCAAATTTGTGTTCTCATGAATTATTTTGATAGGGTTGCGACCCCTTAGTAGTTTTGATTTTACTGGATTATGGATTATTCTTGGCATACTCTTTATAACTATTAATCCTCTGTGTGAGAACAGGCCTCGGAGTACAGTGCGTGTACAGTCATCTCCATCTAGTTCTCTAGTCCTATGAGAAAATCCCAAATGTGGATTTAGAAATACTATGCCAACATCCTAACATTTCTTAAAAGGTCTTCAAAATGGACAATTTATGGTTGGTTTTGGTAAACTACTCAGTAACAGTTGTATATTTGTTCACACTTTGTTTTGAAACTAAACATTGTTTATAGGTTAGGGACTTGGGAGGAAATTTTAAAACTTGAGTGAAATGTTGGGCCCTTAAAACAAGATGGTCACTTTGGACCTTCCTTTCCAGAGGAGAGCAGCAGCAGCAGCGAGGTGTGGCAGCAGAGCATGCAGACCCCAGTAATGTTGCCGTCCCCCCACCTCACCTCCACTGCCATGCGAGACCCTAAGAGGGGCCGTGATGACAGCTTCATGGGGGTCTACCCCCTCCCCCACGACCAGCAGCAGCCCCACCAACACCCACAGCACCATCAACAGACGCCTCAGCACCACCAAACACCTATGGATTACAAGTATGTTTGGCTCACGGTTGCATTCCTGAGGTATAATGCAGCAGTCACGTCTCAGTTCAGTTCAGTACACATTACAGAGAGTTTCAGTTCAATAAATACAATATAGTTTTTACAAAGTTTAAATGAAAACTTCACTGCATAATATTTTAGTCCTACTCTGTTGTTTTTTTAAAGTAGTTTTAATACATTTTAGTGCAAAATCCAATAAAAAACATTTTACCCATTACTTATAACGATCAGATTCATATTATTAATGTTCACTCTTGCTTTTAATTTATGTATATAAAACAATTTCCCTTAGAGTTTCTTAGGGGGTGTAATTAATATGAATATTTCAATCAATCTTTTAGCTCCACGGTTCACACCAACAAACTTTTCATTGAATACTGTGCCAAGGCGTGTTCTTCCACAGTCAACATTACCTTCATTCCTCCTCATTTGCTGTGATGCCCCAACATTTCAGAAACCCTTTGATGGTCATTTTTGTTAATTATCTGTTATTTCCTTGCATCATAATGCTTCCTTTAACAAGATTTTAAAATGTATCTAGGCCAATATCCAGGTGGATCACTTAGTCTTTGAGAATGTGATCAGAGGACTGGAATTTGAGCCAAAATACATTAGGACAGGGTTCAATGAAATTTCCCATTTGCCTGCAATTAATTTTGAGGGTGCAAAATGCGTGTACTTAACAGCCTGCCAAGTGTTGGCCCTACTGGGACAGTGACTGATTAGTTTATTTATCCAACCCGACTTTTCATAGGCGTCAGGCCAGTGGGCTATCTATATAGTTGTATCTTACATCCTTGTGGTATGTTCAGTTAAATCACCAAACACATGTGGAATGAAAACCTTGCTAATTAGTGCACCCTTTTTCATTTAGTTCCCAGGTGACGTGGATGCTGGCTCAAAGACAGCAAGAAGAGGCACGCCAGCAGCAGGAGAGAGCCATGAACTACGCCAAGCTCAGGACCAATCTGCAGCATGCTATGTGAGACACACACCCGCACACACACACCTGCATATAGAGTTGCCTGTGAAAGTTTCATTAAAGCTTTGTTTCCATATTTGTTTGTTTTATTTATTTTTTTTGCAGTCGTCGTGGTACTGGGCTCATGGAGGAAGACGAAGAGCCGATTGTGGAGGATGTGATGATGTCATCTGAGGGACGTATGGATGACCTCAATGAAGGCATGGACTTTGACACAATGGACATTGATCTGGTAAGATCCACATTTAACTGTATTAAATGTTCATTCATTTGTACTTTATTCTTTAAATCATTTCTTTTTTTAAATAGATCTTGTACATACTGCACAGGCAAAATCTAGGAATGTCCTGAGGTTTTTGGGGAAAGACGACCACTAACCGATCTTTTACCGATTGGTTTCTGTTCTTGAATGTTTTGACACAAAGCTCCAGGATAACGGACCCTTTTAAAACCCAACAACTTTATCTCATGACTAATGTGGTTTACAAATCCCTCTGTACCAGTTGTGATAATTTAACTAGATGCTTGTATATGGTTATCCCTTCCAAACTTAAACCCTAACACCTTCAGTGTCGTGCTTGGGTCTCCCTCACCTGCGTCTCTCAGACGATCAAATTACATAACAGACATCAGTTTTTTTAGACACCTAGTGAAATTGCTTTTAAGTGGCAAATTAGTTTGCTGTTGTTTCTACTAATGTAACATCTGTTCCTAGGATATTAAGGCCAGATGTTGCATCTGGAGACTCATCGTGGTCTGATTTTAAAGTCCCAATACTCTCATCGATGTGATGCAGCACATTCAATTCTTCTGAGATACTCGGAGGACCAAAATTCCTAAACTCTGATACATCTGCAAAAATCTCCAAAAGCCCTGAAATTCTCAGTAAGCCTAGTTAGTTCTTAAAACTCTTTCCCCCGCCCACCAGCTGAGAACTATCAGCCCAAAGATCCTGACTGCATGTCCGGCGGTCAGCTGAACCACCCCGGGCCCATGTGGAGTCAAACAAAACCCTTTACTGCCTTAGAAAGCCGTGTGGTGCAGATTGGGCTGTGAAAACCCATTATATGTAATGTGATTTTCTTCATTAGCACAATCTGTTTTTTAATCATTTTCTTTTGAGTGTTGAATTTTAAAGACTACCAATCAAATAATGTCTTATCAGTGTTAGGAAGGGCAGCTCAGCACTCATCAATCTGAGCTTTTCTTTGTTTTATGGCCCAATAGTTCCAGAATGGGTCAGCCCCTTTCAGGGATTTCTTTCCATTCAGTTTGATTTTTGTTACAGCTTAATAACTAAGTTGGCTTTTTTTTATGCCTGAGACCATAATATATCCTGATTTTATTACATTTCAGTTATTGGTTTTGCATGCATACTCTGCCTGCATGGGGAATAACCAGTTAGTTATTCTAAGAAAAGACTGATTGGTTTTAGCATGCAAAAATCAATAACAAGCAGCTTGTGTTGATCTTTGCATACAACATCAAAATGAGTAAAGAGGACGAGTAGATCATCAAAAAGAATTGTCGGCTGTGGGGAAGGATATATCTGTTTTTTTTTCTTTTTTTAATGACGATGAAAGACTGTCGAAGGTGCCTTGCAACTGTCTCTACAACTGGAGGCAGCATGACTAATTTATTTGGCCATTTACCACAGAACCATGTATGAGGAGTTTAAAGCTAGAACTAAATTAGATTACAGACAAATGTCTGTTTTGGATGCTTGCGCTAGTGATGCATTCTATAAGAAAGGATCCAAATGTCATGTTGAATCAGCCATAAAATTGAACTGCCCTAGTTTTTTTTCTATGTTCACTTCATTAGTTGCATGGGTGTCAAATTCTTTCCAAATTGAGCTGTAGAAGTTTATTGCTGCAAATAGCTGCTGACATTTTCTAACTTTTTTTTTGGGGGGGGGGGGAATAAACAAATCTGATTCTGCTTGTAGATTTTTGCTTATTGATTCTGGTTCTTAAAGGAGAATTTGTATGTTAATTTTGATCGCTATGAATATGCGTGTAATTTTGATTGAAAACCCCCGACCTGAATCGGTGCAGGCAACACGGAGGATCTGCTGCTACGTGTCCAGGCTTCCACTGAGCTGAAACCGCAGTTGGGGCCAGTTATAGAGCCTCTGTGCCTTTAACAGACACAATGCAACTAAACCAACCAAACTCTGGTTTGGAACCGGGTTTTGGTTCCCGACCCTAATCGTATACTGTAAATCTATAATGTCACAATATTGCATTTGTATTTTTCATTATTGTTCTGCCCTAATTTTTAGTATGGGCAAAGATTGTTTAACTTTGCCTGCTTTGGCACACAACCTATGAATATTTTGAGTATGTTCTCTAAACAACGTCTTTCTCTTCCAGCCCCCCTCAAAGAACCGCCGTGAAAGGTCTGAGCTCAAGCCAGACTACTTTGACCCTGCTTCTATCATGGATGAATCGGTAAGAAGCATCTACACTCAATCACTTAGATTTTAGTTCCCTTAAAATGCTTACTACCAAAGACATACTCCAGATTTGTTCTTTGACCACGTATAGGAATGTGTCAGTTAAACGCGTTATTAACGGCGTTACATAAAAGCATTGAACACTACAGTAGGCTATATGCTTGGGGGGGGGGGGGGGGGGTCCTGAACACTACACTAGGCTATATATGCCAATGTTGTTTTCAATTTAAAAAAAAGAAAAAAAAAGAAAGAAAAACCTTTGACGAAGCGAGACATTAGGAGCATTAAAATGAGAAAAGATAATGGGACAAAAAGAAACCAAGGGACATTTAGAATAAAAATGTGTGATTAATTGTGAGTTAACTATGACATTAATGTGATTTATTGCGATTAAATATTTTAATTGTTTGACAGCACTAATAAATACCAATAAATACTGCTTACTACGTAGACCGGAGGGGTGTTTTTCTAATGACCAGCTGGTGAGATTAAGTGAGTGCTAACTCAACTCGTACATTTTTTTTTTTTCCTAGAAAAAAAAAAAAAAGTAAACGGAGTTGGACTTAAATTAGTATAACTCTATGGAAGTAAAGTGGGAACAGATGGCTTTCAACCAGTCCCATTACATGGACCACTAACTCAACAAGCATGTTGTGTTTGGGGCGCTGTGCAAAACATTTAGACAAGTTCAGCTGACCAGCTGCACGCTCTGCAGCCAAACACAACATTTCTTATTGGTGCAAAGCCATCTCTGTTGCCTGTGTAAACACTCTAAATTAGATTTTATTTCAGAATGCACTGCAGGCCTTAACCTCTCGTTTCAACATGTCCCAACCTTAAGGAACTAGGCCTTGAAATGCAGGGCTCCTCGGACACTGCCTCGGTATAGAGAATTTATTTCAAATGAGTTTTCTTTAACTTTATCTCTGTTATTAATAATATTTTTTCTTTTTGGGTTTCCTCTAGGTCCTTGGCGTGTCAATGTTTTAAGCTAATATCCAGATGATTTTGACGCTGGGATAACAGAAGAGGCGCTTTGTATTTAAAGAGAATTTTAGATGCGAAAACAAAAGTGTTTTCTGTAAGAAAAAGCAAA
>NC_045742.1:1187614-1188261 GCF_008692095.1 Etheostoma spectabile
ATCTGGCTTGTGCTCCACGTGGACCAATGACAACCCACACTCAGTGTTGCTTGCTCAGAGAGGACATTGTTTCAAATATTTACTTTTATAATCTTGGGTAAGCTCTTCCTGTTCAGAAATAGTGTAACGGGCCACATCCAAACCTATTAGAAATGAGACATGTATGAAGAGAAATCCATAATAGCTTTTTTGTTCCTGTCCTTTTTTTCTTTTCTTTTTTTTTTATAAACGGGGATGATTTGGTGTGTTTAACTTAAGATACATTTTTTGTTTATGTCTAACCCTTTTTACAATTGTAGTAAGTTACCAGGTGTGAAGTAGTAATTTATAAACAGACTGTAGTAGCTTGCTTGTACTGTGCTAGCCAAGTGGATGGAGGTCTTTTTGTTTCCGTGCTCCTTTGTTTTTTCCTCTATCTCTAAAGTTTCGTCCCTGTTGTTGGGCCTGATTGGAGGTCCTGGTAACCACTGGTGGTTAGGGTGGTGAGGTGTCACGTAGAATCAGTCATGATCCCTTTATGCTGTGAAGATTCCCAGAGTCCACTGAACGCTCCCCACTGTTAAGCAGTAAGTCCCAGAGCTTACCCCAAGATTTGGACCACTCCTTAACCTCCATCTACTAGAGAAATGTGTCTTGATGCCCCCCCC
>NC_045742.1:1188271-1193129 GCF_008692095.1 Etheostoma spectabile
CAACCCCTTTAACAATGAGCAGATTTTTTTTCTCCCAGTAGTGCCACTGTGTGGGCTCTGGCAGATAGCAGCTCAGTCAAAGAATTACACATCTTTTTCTCTTAAAATCCAGCAGCATAATGTTGAAATGGGTATCTCTACATTTTAAATAAAAGTTATATATGAATCGGTGCTGATTTTATATATGTGCTTTTGGTTTTCTTATTTTCAACTTTTCAATCTTAAGTCACAAAGTTTGAGAAATGTAAGTAAAAAAAAAATGAAAGCATGTGAAGCCATGCATCAAGGAAGATTTTTAAATTTGTATTTTTATGTTTTTTTTTCTTCTTTTTTTTGTCTTGATAATGTCTTCAGGTTTCTACCTTTTTTCCTACGTGTAAATTAGTTTGGATAAAACTAATGAAAAGACTTGTGAAATTCAGCTTTAAGGTTTTCTCAACATTAAAAGGTCCTGTCACAAAATACTTAAAAGATTTCAAATGTTAAAATTGAAAGGTAGTCATTCAGACAATACTGAAGATGAAAGTTATTCAGCAGCGCTGTGGCAGCTAGACAAAGCTTAGATTTTGACATATTTGTCACACACAAGTTTTAATGAAATGTTTTGTCTACTGAGGTTTTTATTTTGTAGTCATTCCATGCTTAAGCCTTAAACATGCTTGTGAACGTCACCTTCTCTCACAGTGATCTTCCATGTCAGAGGCTCAGTCATGTTTAAAGGTGGACAATTGGCTTCTTAGAACATGAAACATGAGGTGGTCAGATGTAATGTGATAAAGTAGATCAACAGCCTATATGTCTTTTGCCTAATTATTTTATGTAAGTAAAAAAGAAAATTCTTTAAAGGAAAAAGTACTGTTTATTGTTTGTTACTTACCACTACATTGGTATAAATTCTTATTAGATCATGTGTATATATACAAAATTTAATTTTTTTCCCCCTTTTGGCCATTTTTGTGTGTGTGTTTTTTTTGTTGTTTTTTTTCTGCACTCTTGCCTAAACTCTAAGTTGTTGTCTATTATCCCATCCTCTTTCAGTCACTCTTTTCTGATTTGTACTTGTCTGGAGACAGTAACTTTTAAATAAAAATCAACACATTTCATCTGTGGTACTTTTTACTTTTGACCACAAAAACAAACTTAGACTGGGTTTAATCGGATCCAGGCTGCACACCATCTGTTGTCTTGTTTTGTTTTTTTCCTTTGCACATTCTTGCAGTTTTGGGTGAAATACAGTTTAGTTGGTGGGGGCACTTCACTCTATTCACAAGTTATTCACCTAGGTAGCACAAGGGGGCAGTATAGTCGAAGCTGGACATCTAATCTCCCCACGATGACACTGCTAGAACTGTACACCGTGTCACTCTGTAATCCATGTATCTGTTTTACTTTGGTGAAAAGGCTTTGAAGATCTACTCGGGCACTCTGCATCTTAAATGCACACATCTCGCTGCATGGGACAGCTTTTACATTTGTGTTGACTGTCAAAAGGCCCATTTTTGTGAGTGTAATGTCTCGTTCTGCTGAGACAAAGAGCGGCATAGTTGCTGTAATGATAAAAGTGAGGACATGAGGCAGCAGAAGAAAAGGATAAAAGCAACAGAGACTTCTGTGTTAAGTGCATGATTAATAAAGAGGAGCTCAGATCAATGCGGGCGTGTTAGAATGGGACCTAGCGGAGCGCTCCCCTTCATGTCCAGCCTGTGATATATGAAGAGGCCCATCTATCAGTACGTCCGTCTGCTCCTCGCATGCCGCCTATCACAATAATGTGCAGAAAAGCACTTTCCTGGGCAGCCCTGCGTGAGTGTCCTCTGAGCTGTCAGCCCTTTCTGTAACACACTGTTAGTGGTGTTCATGCAGAAAGAGGCCAAATATAAATTTTGTGTTTAGTTGTCAAACCAGTTTTACGATGAGGTGCTTTATGTCCACATCTCACGCTTCTGCACCAAAACAAGTTTTTGTCTATATCATTTTCTCTTATGATTTGTTTCTGCAGCAGTGCATCTGCTTGGGCTGGGTTAAATTGTGTTTCTGAGGTCAGTGCTGCTCAGTTTAAATCAGAGCCACGGGGCCTCTAGCTTGTATTTACTCCTGATAACCCAAAGCCTCCACGGGCCCTATCAGTTTAGCTGGTGTTGAGACCTAAAGAGGGTCCCGGAAGCCTGGTAGTCATGATTTACACATGCAGATTTAACTGCACAAACAGATCTAACACAATCTCAAACTGACTTAAAATGTACACTAATGCACAATACATAACAGCCACTTTAATCAATTTATTGCAACTGTCAGAAGAGCTGCTGTACAAAGAGGACAAGTATTTTTCAGTATTTGGCGAGAAGATAAACTCACAGAATTTGAATTCCATGGATTATTCACCATTGAGATTGGTTGTAATATCTGCTGTTTGGAAGGGCAGAGGGAAGCAGCTGACCCGGGGAAAATCTTTTGCCAGGCTGCCTCAGATTAGACCCACGGACACACACACACAGACTGACATCCAGGCCACCGTCCCTCAAAATGTCCACACTCGTCTTCTAGTCCCTCCATGGTGCACTGCAGTACACCCCATCCTTGACATTTCTGTGCCTCCTCCCAACAATGCGCTGTGCACCCAATAAAATGGAAAGAATTTATCCTGGATTAAAAGGAGACGCTCTGTGGGCCGTAACAGAGATGTCAAGGTGAATGTGGAATGAGAACAGGATCAATGCCCTTCATTATGAGGAGCAGGTTTCATGAGACAGGCCAGAACAGGTCAGAGATTCCAGTTTGAAAGCTATGAATAGAGCGCCGTGGGAACCTACTGTCTGCCTCCTGTCGGTTTACTTCGTATTGACACACCGCTAGAGCAGCTAAAGGTATGCTGAATGAGTGAACGAGTGACAGGGCTATTGTACTCGGAGGACAGAAGCAGGAGGATTAGTCTCTCTTTGACACAGAGGGCTGAGATGGTCCAGTGTGTGGAGGGAATCTGTCATCAGCAGAGCTGCAGGTGGTCCAGAGGTCTGTGCAGCGCCTTTGACCCTGTGAGGCGAGAAAACAAGGCGAGTTTTCAGCTAGGAGCAGGCTGATATTTACCCTGAGTTACCCTGCAATCTGATTCTCCACACCTTCTCCCCTCACCTCACATCTTTGTTGTGGAGCCACTTTCACTCGTCCCAGTGGGCCTGAGCTCTGCAGCGAGGAAAATAATGCCCCCCCCCCCGTCCCCCTTGCAGGAAGAGGAAACAATTTCATGGCTTTTCAATTATGGGGGGAAACTGAAAACATGCAAGCCTGTGAGGTAGCACTGTGCCAGACCAGGCCTACATTTCTTCAATTTTTCAAATCCCTTGAAGCTCATTCAAAGGTGACCCGCAGATGACTGAGTGCATTTCTGGGCCAAGCCAGCTCTGCTAAATCATGAGTCTCTGTAAAGTTTGGATGAGTGTCTTATAAGGGCGTGATGAGACAGGTCTAATAAAGATGACGGAGAGCTCTGCATGTCACCTGCCCCTGCCAGGAAACCCCAGTGATTAACGAGGGCCAGGACACCTCTGCTAATAGGACTCATCTCTTTAATTGGCTCAATGATATGATATGTGCAATTGGCCCGGGGTTGCTGGGGTGGTGTGTGTGTGTGTGTGTGTGTGTGTGTGTGTGTGTGCACGCACGTTAAATCTGTGTCCACGTCTGCTGTGCAAAATCCATTTGTGCATGCATGCAGGGGCGGGGCGTGGGGGTGTAATGGGTGTGTCTGTGTGTGTCTGTGTGTGTGTGTGTGTGTGTGTGTGTGTGGGCGGTTGGCCCATGCATGTGCCTGCGATTAGCATTCTCACTTCCCTTGTGCGTGGACCAAAGCCAGAGATGAGGTAGGGGAGCCTCATTAGAAAGAGAGCACTTCTCTAGCTGTAATACCTCACCCAATAATAATATATTCAATCTATTCTTAAGTATTGCATGCGCTGCTAGATAGGGGTTAGGTTATGTAAGAGTGTGACAGTGCCTAGTTTGAAGGTGATATGATGATAATTATAAATCCAAGGGAGACGACAGATGGCGGGGTACTTTAAAGGTTCAGCAGGTAGAACTATTACTACTCTTCTGCAGCCAGATCAGTCCCTGGCAAAGTGAGGGGGGGGAGAAAAAAAATGAAAGGCGGTCAATGACAAGAAGAGAGAGTGCAGACACGGTAAGAGAGAGCTGGTCCTCGTTAGCACACTATTCATCAGTCATGTGAGGTCAGGGAACCCTGAGGGGGGGAGGGGGGGGGTGTGACCCATCACCTCTCACCCCTGACTCCTGGCTAGCACCTGGAGCGGAGGTATTTCCTCATAACAGAACTTGTAACAGTTTCCCTCCGATTCACGACGGCTGAACTGAGCTTCTCAGCTCACGTTGTGTACTGAATACTCCTGAGTGGTTGATAATCGGAGTACCTCGAGTACACATCGCGTACAAAAATGTACCAGCCAGCACTGGCACAATGGAACAAAGTACATTTGTATAGTACACATTTGAGGTATTTGTACTTTACTTAAGTGTTTTCTTTTCATGTCACTTTCTAATTCTACTCCGCTACATTCATCTGACAGTTTTAGTTACTAGTTACTTTACAAATTAAGATTTTTTGCACACAAAACACACTTAGTTTATAAAATACAGTGTTTTAGTCCAGCTGAAATGATTAGACCAATGAACACATCATCGTTTCCAGTTTCTCAAATGTGAGGATTTTTCTGCATTGAGTAATTTTTTTCTGATGCTACTTACATAATTTAACTTCTTCCCCATGTTGTCCTTGGGTCAAACTGACCCGTTTTCCTATATCAATATTCTTTTTAATTCCCCAAAATAACATGATGGATTCCAC
>NC_045742.1:1193139-1194054 GCF_008692095.1 Etheostoma spectabile
TTGGCAAGTACAAATCTCTACTTTCATTAATTTTGGGAGGTCTTGTTCAATTTAATAGCATTTGAAAAACAAATTGAAGTGTTTTTAAAATAGTATTGAGGAAAAATCGACATACTTTCCTTTAATTTTAGTCAAAATAATTCAAAATTTCTGCTTTTCTAACACAAACATTAGGTTTACATTTTTTTGTTGATCATAAATTCCAAAAATTACTGTAAAACTGAAGTTTATAGCATTGAAAACATCAAACAAAGTGACAAACATTGAAAAAAAGCATCAAAAGTGATGAAAAAAGGGACAAAAAATGTAAGAAAAGTTAAAAACATCGATAAAAAGCCTAAAAAAAAGTGTTGATTTTCAATTTTCAACACAAGGGTTAAGTAACATTTTCAATGCAGGACTTTTACTTGTAACAGAGTATTTTTTACAGTGTGGGATGAGTACTTTTTACTTGTACCATTTTTCAATGCCGGACTTTTACTTGGAACAGTATTTTTACAGTTTGTGATGAGTACTTTACTTAAGTAAACCTTTTTCAATGCAGGACTTTTACTTGTAACAGAAGTATGTTTATCAGTGTGGATGAGTACATGTTTAACTTAAGTAACATTTCAATGCTAGACTTTTTACTTGTAACAGAGTATTTTTTACAGTGTGGATGAGTACGTTTTCTTAAGTACCATTTTCCAATGCAGACTTTTACTTGTACAGAGTCTTTTTAGACCAGTGGTGGGATGAGTACTTTTACTTAAGTAACATTCATGCAGGACTTTTCTTGGTAACAGAGTATTTTTTACAGTGTGGGATGAGTACTTTTACTTAAGTAACATTTTCAATGCAGGACTTTTACTTGTACAGAGTATTTTTTACAGTGTGGGATATATACTTTTACTTAAGTAACATTTTATCAAAAAG